>NC_069502.1:899310272-899540272 GCF_027579735.1 Bombina bombina | reverse complement strand
AACACAGGCAATGACTCCATTAACCTCTCTAACCCATTTATTTCAGTGATCGGCATCCATCTGTTTCGAGTGCTGTTGTGGTGAAAATGGAGATCAAATTTTGTTTCTGTGTTAACATTCACTGCTGTGTTTGAATCAGAAAGATTGTAATCACTATCACCTAGATTTAGAGTTTTGCAGCCAAAGGGGTGCCTTAGCTACGCGTCTTTTTTTTCTAGCACTGCTTCTAAACAACGCTGGTATTTAGAGTTCTCTGAAGGGCTGCGTTAGGCTCCAAAAAGGGAGCATAAAGGCATATTTTCCGCCACTTCAACTCTCAATACCAGCGTTGCTTACGGTAGCGGCTAGCTGGAAAAACTTGCTCGTGCACAATTCCCCTATAGGAAACAATGGGGTCGTTTGGGCGGAAAAAACCCTAACACCTGCAAAAAAGCAGCGTTCAACTCCTAACGCAGCCCCATTGTTTCCTATGGAGAAACACTCTCTAAGTCTGCACCTAACACCCTAACATGTACCCCGAGTCTAAACACCCCTAACCTTACACTTATTAACCCCTAATCTGCCACCCCTGCTATCGCTGACACCTACATTATATTATTAACCCCTAATCTGCCGCTCTGGACACCCCTGCAACCTACATTATCCCTATGAACCACTAATCGGCTGCACCTAACATCACCGACACCTATATTATATTTATTAACCACTAATCTGCCCCCCCAACATCGCCACTACTTTACCAACACTTATTAACCCCTAATCTGCCAACCGGACCTCGCCGCTACTCTAATAAATGTACTAACCCCTAAAGCTAAGTCTAACCCTAACACCCCTCTAAGTTAAATATAATTTTAATCTAACTAAATAAATTAAATATTATTAACTAAAGTATTCCTATTTAAATCTAAATACTTACCTGTAAAATAAACCCTAATATAGCTACAATATAACGAATAATTATATTGTAGCTATTTTAGGGTTTATTTTTATTTTACAGGCAACTTTATATTTATTTTAACTAGGTACAATAGCTATTAAATAGTTATTAACTTTTTAATAGCTACCTAGTTAAAATAATTACCAAATTACCTGTAAAATAAATCCTAACCTAAGATACAATTAAACCTAACACTGCACTATCAATAAATAAATTAAATAAATTACCTATAATTACATACAATTAAATAAACTAAATTACAAAAAAAAAAAAAGATTACAAGAATGTTAAGCTAATTACACCTACTCTAAGCCCCCTAATAAAATAACAAACCCCCCCAAAATAATAAAGGTCCCTACCCTATTCTAAATTAAAAAGTAACCAGCTCTTTTACCAGCCCTTAAAAGGACTTTTTGCGGGGCATGCCCCAAAGTAATCAGCTCTTTTGCCTGTAAAAAAACCCACAATACCACCCCAACATTACAACCCACCACCCACATACCCCTACTCTAACCCAAACCCCCCTTAAATAAACCTAACACTACCCCCCTGAAGATCTCCCTACCTTGAGTCGTCTTCACCCAGCCGGTCACCGATGGACCAAAAGAGGACATCTGGAGCGGCAGAAGTCTTCATCCTATCCGGACAGAAGAGGACACCCCTTAATAAAACCTAACACTAACCCCTTGAAGATCACCCTACCTTGAGAAGTCTTCACCCAACCGGGCCGAAGCCCTCAACAAAGCCGGGCAAAGTGGTCCTCCAGACGGGCAGAAGTCTTCATCCAAGCCGGGAAGAAGAGGTCCTCCAGACGGGCATGAAGTCTTCATCCAGATGGCATCTTCTATCTTCATCCATCCGGCGCGGAGCGGGTCCATCTTAAAGACATCCGACGCGGAGCATCCTTCCTGGCCAACGACTACCCGACAAATGAAGGTTCCTTTAAGGGATGTCATCCAAGATGGCATCCCTCGAATTCCGATTGGCTGATAGAATCCTATCAGCCAATCGGAATTAAGGTGTGAAAAATCTGATTGGCTGATTGAATCAACCAATCAGATTCAAGTTCAATCGGATTGGCTGATCCAATCAGCCAATCAGATTGATCTCGCATTCTATTGGCTGATCGGAACAGCCAATAGAATGCAAGATCAATCTGATTGGCTGATTGGATCAGTCAATCCGATTGAACTTGAATCTGATTGGCTGATTCAATCAGCCAATCAGATTTTTCACACCTTAATTCCGATTGGCTGATAGAATCCTATCAGCCAATCGGAATTCGAGGGACGCCATCTTGGATGACGTCCCTTAAAGGAACCTTCATTCAGCGAGTAGGCGATGGTGAAGAAGGATGGATCCGCGTCAGCTGGAAGAAGATGGCTCCGCTCCGGATGGATGAAGATAGAAGATGCCGCTTGGATGAAGATGGCTGCCGGTCCGGATGTCCTCTTCTGCCCGGATAGGATTAGGCAGATTAGGGGTTAATAATATAATGTAGGTGTCAGCGAAAGCAGGGGTGGCAGATTAGGGGTTAATAAGTGTAAGGTTAGGGGTGTTTAGACTCGGGGTACATGTTAGGGTGTTAGGTGCAGACTTAGAGAGTGTTTCTCCATAGGAAACAATGGGGCTGCGTTAGGAGCTGAACGTTGCTTTTTTGCAGGTGTTAGGGTTTTTTTCAGCCCAAACTGCCCCATTGTTTCCTATGGGGGAATCGGGCACGAGCACGTTTTTCCAGCTAGCCGCTACCGTAAGCAATGCTGGTATTGAGAGCTGAAGTGGCGGAAAATATGCCTTTACGTTCCCTTTTTGGAGCCTAACGCAGCCCTTCAGAGAACTCTAAATACCAGCGTTGTTTAGAAGCAGCGCTAGAAAAAAAAAGACGCGTAGCTAAGGCACCCCTTTGGCTGCAAAACTCTAAATCTAGGTGATAGTGATTACAATCTTTCTGATGCAAACACAGCAGTGAATGTTAACACAGAAACAAAATTTGATCTCCATTTTCACCACAACAGCACTCGAAACAGATGGATGCCGATCACTGAAATAACAAATGGGTTAGAGAGGTTAATGGAGTCATTGCCTGTGTTTAGTAATTTGATAGAGGGGTGTTTATGATAAGTGTTAAACAATATGAATGACTTATGTATTTGATCAAATATGCCAAGTATAACCATAAAGTCCAATTATGTTTTTTAACTATTACATATTATTTAGAATAGGGTAGGGACCTTTATTATTTTGGGGGGCTTTGTTATTTTATTAGGGGGCTTGGAGTAGGTGTAATTAGCTTAAAATTCTTTTTTGTAATTTAGTGGGGTTTTTTTTGTAATTTAGTTTAGTTTATTTAATTGTATGTAATTGTAGGTAATTTATTTAATTTATTTATTGATAGTGTAGTGTTAGGTTTAATTGTAACTTAGTTTAGGATTTATTTTACAGGTAATTTGGTAATTATTTTAACTAGGTAGCTATTAAATAGTTAATAACTATTTAATATCTATTGTATCTAGTTAAAATAAATACAAAGTTGCCTGTAAAATTAAAATAAACCCTAAAATAGCTACAATATAATTATTCGTTATATTGTAGCTATATTAGGGTTTATTTTACAGGAAAGTATTTAGCTTTAACTAGGAATACTTTAGTTAATAATATTTAATTTATTTCGTTAGATTAAAATTATATTTAACTTAGGGGGGTGTTAGGGTTAGACTTAGCTTTAGGGGTTAATACATTTATTAGAGTAGCGGCGAGGTCAGGTCGGCAGATTAGGGGTTAATACTTGAAGTTAGGTGGCGGTGATGTTAAGGAGGGCAGATTAGGGGTTAATACTATTTATTATAGGGTTTGCTAGGCGGGAGTGCGGCGGTTTAGGGGTTAATACATTTATTAGAGTAGCGGTGAGGTCCGGTCGGCAGATTAGGGGTTAATAAGTGTAGGTAGGTAGGGGGGCAGATTAGGGGTTAATAAATATTATGTAGGTGTCGGCGATGTTAGGGGCAGCAGATTAGGGGTTCATAGGGATAATGTAGGTGGCGGCGGTGTGCGGTCGGCAGATTAGGGGTTAAAAATATTTATTATAGTGGCAGCGATGTGGGGGGACCTCGGTTTAGGGGTACATAGGTAGTTTATGGGTGTTAGTGTACTTTAGAGCACAGTAGTTAAGAGCTTTATAAACCAGCGTTAGCCCAGAAAGCTCTTAACTACTGACTTTTTTCTGCGGCTGGAGTCTTGTCGGTAGAGGGTCTACTGCTCACTTCAGCCAAGACTCTAAATACCGGCGTTAGGAAGATCCCATTGAAAAGATAGGATACACAATTGGCGTAAGGGGATCTGCGGTATGGAAAAGTTGCGGCTTGAAAGTGAGCATTAGACCCTTTCCTGCCTGACTCTAAATACCAGCGGGCGGCCAAATGCAGCGTTAGGACCCCTTAACACTGCTTTTGACGGCTACTGCAGAACTCTAAATCTAGCGGTTTGTTAACAAAAAAAAAAGAAAGATATAAATACTAGTAGCTTAAGAAAAAACATTTGAATCACCTCCTTTATTCTTTAACAAAGGATACCAAGAGAACAAAGCACATTTCATAATAGAAGTACGGAAGGTTGTTAAAAATGATCATTTTAATGATCAGTATGAATCATGGATATATAACTTTTACTTTACTGTCACTTTGTTTCAGATTTAATTTTGAAAATAATTTCCTATTTGCACTTTGAAATTACTTTTTTTTTCCCAGCTTAAAACATTAATTAGAAGTCTGATGATAGATCCACTTTTGTAAATAATTACTAAAAAGAACACTAAATTATCAGTGAATCAGAAGTATTACCTTTTCCAGATTTGAAGTTATGTGCCTAGCAGTATGAAAGATTTGTGCTCATTAAGATAGAATACATTTTTTGGAGACATTAATGATTTAATTATTAAACAATCTATCATATTCACTTTAATATGAAAGCCTTGAAGAATAACTTTTCTTTTTCAAGTTGTTTATTTTGAAATTAAATATTTATAGCATCATCTTGGTCTAAAGCAACTGAAAATACAGAAAAACAAAAACATTTTATTAATTCATTCTTTTCTTTAGGTACTTTACATTATATTTTCAATATACTCCTTCAAAAAGATCTTGATTCATCTTATAAATGTATTTTTATATAATATTTACTTATATAAATCCACATTATTTTATTTCATTTTCTGATTATTATTTTTTTTTGTTTTAGTTGGTTTATTGTTTTTTTTTTTTTTTATTGAGATTCTTTACAGAGATTTCCACATATTCAACAATTAATCAATCTGTAATTTAAACAAAGTGGGAGTATATGAAATTGCATAAACAACTTAGGTAACAAACTTAATGCCCGTATATTTCTGTACCTTCAGAATAACCTTGGATGCCACTATTGGGCCCCTTATGACCATATAAGCATGACTAATGAAGGCAACTTCTGAAAGTAAGGAAACCACTTTTCGGTCTCTATTAATAAATCCCTATTTTCTTATTTTACAGGGTATAGATAAATAAATTTCTGTACAAATATATGATTGCTTTTAGAACTACAAAAACAATAACCACATGTGTATATAGCAGAGATTAGTAGTAAATTGTACATAGGTCAGGCTATATCACGGTAGCTTAAAAGGCAGGTATCTATAAAAATAAAGTAGTGTGGCAAAATATAATCTGTATAGTCACTTATGTGAGACTGAGGGCTCCATGTACTAAGCCGTCAATTCATCCGTCATTGTAGACGCGGATAAACTCGCCGTTACTCGCCGCGGGCGAAATGGTGTCCGCTGTCGCTATGTACTAATATTCCCCCAATAAATAGACAAGTCTAGCCCGCCGCGAGCAGTTGCGGATTGTTGATAAATTTGACGCCTCGCTCGCCGCGACTAAGCTGATGGTACTTAACTTTCAGTTGAATTGTCTGGCCAATTATTAACACGTGACATGCAAGGTGTCACGAACATCATAGTAGTCGCGGGAATAGAATTTTGCTCCTATAAAAGTTCAACTTATCTAAACAACTTTATTATTGTTCAAAATTTTTTGAAGAGTGATAACAGAGCGTTATTTTGTAATATTTATTTACAATTTGGATATGGCTTCATCTGGATCTGATAATATATAAATATTAATATAAAAATAATTATAAAGATTGACAACTAACAATACAAATTTAAATAGATTACTCTTTAATTACAGTCGACAAATTGGGCGCAATTTATGTACATGGAAATGAGAGACAAATTAGACGCCAGTTATGCTGTAAGTACAATGCTGATATTACTGCCTTTTATATATGTCTAGACTGGCGTCTAGATTGACTTTCCTATTGTTTTGTACCTTGCCCGCCACCTAAAAGGTGGCGAGGCAAAAATAGCGAGGTGGGAGCGGAAATTGTAGCGAGCGGACAAATAGATTTTTTAGTACATTCGTTTTTTGGCGAGTTGGTGGTCAAATGTGTCTAATTACAGTGAAAAATGGAGCGGTAGCGAGGTTTGGCGGATAAGTACGCTTGCAATTTTAAAGATGCGAGTTTTAACATAATTGACGGCTTTGTACATATCAGTTTGCGAGTTTTGACGCGAGATTTGTTGCGGGTAGCTCGCTGACTGCTTAGTACATGGAGCCCTAGAAGGAGATAAATAATTGTGAGGACTTGTCAAGTGTGAGAGTATCTGAGCCTGGGAATATAACCAAAACACATCCGCCGTCTGCAGTTTTAGGTGGCAGAGGCTCAACTGGTGAAAAGAATAGTTGTGTCTAGTAATAAGTAAACCATATATAGCTCTGTACCAACTCTTCTGCTGTACCATATATAAGAGAAGCAATTAGAAGCCTAAAACTGTATGGTCAGTTAGAAATGTAGCACATATCTATTAATTAACAATACAATTATATATATATGTAGGTAGATCTAGCTAATGGCAAAAAAAAAAAAAGTATGCAGGCATTAGGAACTGTGAATATATATAAAACATATGGTATGTGAAGCTGCTTTAACAAGTACATTTTAGACATAAATGGAAGTTCAACAGTTGGGGTATACAGACATTTTCAAATCACTAGTGATGTCTCAGGCTATACGTCTTCCTGAATGTAATAGAATATGAATAACTTTTGTAGTATAATTGGGATAGCACTGAAAAAGTGTAGTAGTTCACTCATGCTGCTTGAGGGCTTATTATAAGAGTCCAGGATTTTGATAATAATAACCTTAACGACCGGGACAATATCCTTTTATACACTAATGTAAGGAAGTCCTGGTATATACCTCTTTCTCAGCCAATTCCCCGGCATATGGAGCTGACGGTGTTAATTGGGAAACTATGTCCTGAGTGTAAACGTTGCAGGTTCTAAGGACCTAGTACCACTACCGACCGGATTGTTTTAACTTCAATGTGTTAATGAGCTGCAGATAGGGACTCGCTCAGCAGATCTGAACAGCCCCCTGGATCAAAAGGGTGGAAGAGAACCTCAGCAGGTCAACCAAGAACTGAAAATCCAATATTCAGCTCTAGTCCGGTAAGAGCGGGTTTACGGAGTGAGACTGGGAAAAGTTCCGCTCTGCTGCAGCAGCTATCATGAACTGTACTGACCAGGTCGGCAATAGTTATGTCCAGCCACAAAAAGGGTATTTGACTTATTGTCAGAGCTCCAGATCGATGTACCCGAACTAAAGGTAGCTTACACAGAATTGCTCGAGTGACTCCCTTGAAGCCCGCCTCTTCTCCAATATTCGCTCTCCCAGCAGACTCAGGTTTAGGGTTTTCCCAGCCACATGGCTCCATATTGTAATCCGGATTCTCCTGGATCAAAGCTGGGGGAAGTGTAGATTCTCCTTCTGTGCAGAGCATTGTGTCTGCCAGGCTAAAAAGGTGGGGGCCGTTGCTCTGTCCAGCACTATCAGATCAGTTGGATGGGAACAAGTATGTGCCCCCATCAGTGGCCCAAATGCTCCATGCAGCTTGAGGAGCTTACATAGATCTTCCTCCAGACTCTGAAAGTGGTTTAGCAGCAGGTGGGTTACTGTATACTCCCATTTGTCAAGCGCCTCCACTATCAGGATGTGTGTAGCAGTATCTTGTGTTAGATAAGGTAGGGGCAACAACTATGCGTTGCTAGTAACCCGGAATTCCAAGAAGACCCGGGGGGGGCGGGGTAAATGTGCGGCAGCCTCAACTACACAGTTAGACAAGACCATCAAGTAGGCCTGTTTCCCATTCATTCAGTCTCCATGCGGTATATCTGAGGAACATAGGAAGATCCGTCTATGTAGGATTATCTCACCAATTCCTCAAGGGTAACACCAAACCCTTTAGCAAAGATGTCCAGCACAATAATTGTGTTTTCTTAAGGTAAAATATCTAGGTAAACCTAAGTAGGAATTTGGAGCTCTTCTCATACACGTCCTTCCGCAAAAGTTGTAGTCTCCACCCCCATTTTCTGTTTTTTTTTTTAAATTAACTTAAATGGATCCCTTGTGCATTTAAAAAACAAAATCACTGCCATATATATCTTGGATAGAACAAGATATTTTACTTGTATACCTGGAAATAATTTTCTCATTAGTCTAACTGACAGGACAGGAAAAAAGATACAGGTCTGTACTATTGTGTTAATACAGGTTCAAAACCAGAATTATTCAGAAATCAAGACCTTTTCATTAATATTTTTAATAAACAAGATTATTAAAAATTACTGTTTTTCCATCCAGGAAGTCACAAAAATGTAAATGCTTTTCTATATGTATTTAAAATAGCTGTTACCTTTCTGATTACAGTACTGTATTATCCGTCTGATGACACTATGGGGTAGATTTATCAAGCGGTGCAAAGCTTCCGGTTCATACGACCGCTGCTCCTTAACTCATCCGCCACCTC
This sequence comes from Bombina bombina, assembly GCF_027579735.1. Lineage (NCBI taxonomy): Eukaryota > Metazoa > Chordata > Amphibia > Anura > Bombinatoridae > Bombina > Bombina bombina. The sequence goes on along the minus strand of NC_069502.1, from coordinate 899,531,435 downwards.
TGAGTTAGGCAGACAGCAATCATCCCGATCAGATATGATCGGATGATTGACACCCCCTGCTAGCAGCCGATTGGCTGCGAATGTGCAGAGGACGGCATTGCACAAGCATTTCAGCAGAAATGCTTGAGTAATGTTAAATGCCGCCAGCGTATGATGTCGGCATTTACAATTGTTTGCTGGACATGATTCAATACAGCGAATCATGTCCGCCCGCTGCTTGATAATTCAGCCCCTTAGTATACAAAAGCATTTAAATTATATTAAACTACCTTTAGGTTGCATGTATAAGCTGTACTATGCTTAAATGACATATAATTGTTTAAACTTGGTCCCAACCCCTCTCTAAGCCATCCCCTTTTACAGATGCAAATAAAAAAATACTCCAAAAGCCAAACCATTTCTGGTCCCAAGTAGTTTGGATAAAGGGTTTTATACCTGAATTAAGATAATATTGCTTGGGGAAGTTCAGAAACGTCAAAGGTATAATGGAATCCTGCTACCCACATGGGGAAAAGGAGAGCAAAATAGCAATATCAGATGAAAAAAAACAGACTTAGATTAATAAAAAAATCCAGTATTCTATTATGTTCATTGTGACAAAACATTAACAAAGATATTTCATTACCATTGAGTTAAAAAATTTGAGTGTAAAAATGATCATGAGGGAGATTAATGATACATTACATTTACTTGTAAGCACAAAAGTGTAGATGATAATTACTGTCTCCATAAGGAAGATAGAAGACTATGGTGCATTGGGTTTTCAAAGTAGGCTCTATCTTAAGTTGGAAAGATGCACAATTTGCCAAAATGATTATTATTATTATTATTATTATTATTATTATACTTTATTTATGAAGTGCCAACATATTCCACAGCACTGTACATGGATACAATTCATTTAAATTAGACAATATAAGACTTGTAAGAGACAGGACAAAATTTACAAACACATACATGAGGGACTGAGGGCCCTATTCCCATGGGAACTTACAATCTAGAAAGGAAGGAAGTTGAGAAACAGGAGGTGAGGACTGCAAGATTGAGAAAGATGTTAATACAGAGTTAGATGAGGGAAATGTTAGGTAAGTGAAATTAATTTATTATTGAGTTGGGTGGTACACTTCCCTGAACAGAAAAGTCTTCAGGGAACATTTAAAGGAAGAAAGATTAGGGCAAAGCCTGACAGCACGAGGGAGAGTGTTCCAGAGGGTAGGTGCTGCACGACAGAAGTCCTGCAGTCTAGCATGAGAGGACGTGATAGTCGTGGATGCACGGAGCAGGTCATTGTTGGATCTTAATGGGTGGGATGGAGTATACTTGTTTATTAGAGAGGATAGGTAGAGGGAAAACTTAGTAAACAATGTAGTAATGCAGCGAGTAAGGCTAGCAGAATGCTTGGATGTATTGGTAGAGGTATTTGCAGCAGAAATAGTAAGGTTCTTATGCCACTTTATAGATCATTAGTTAGGCCTCATCTTGAGTATTGTGTGCAGTTCTGGAGACCATATCTTCAGAAGGATATTAACAAACTTGAATCTGTGCAAAGGAGGGCTACCAAAATGGTACATGGTCTAAAAAATAAAACTTACCAGGATAGGCTCAATGACCTAAATATGTATAGCTTAGAGGAGAGAAGGGTAAGAGGTGATATGATAGCAACTTTCAAGTACATTAAAGGGTTTAGTAAAACTGAGGCTGTGGGTATTTTACATAAAATGGAAAATTCAAGAACAAGGGGTCATGAGCTCAAGCTAAAGGGTAGTAGATTCAGAAGTAATTTGAGGAAGCACTTCTTTACAGAAAGAGTGATTGATTTATGGAATAAACTTCCTCAAGAGGTAGTAGCAACAAACACTGTGGGGGACTTTAAAAATGCATGGGACAAGCATAGGGCTATCCTACGAACTAGATAAGTTTATACTGTTAGGTAAGGTCGGGCAGACTTGCTGGGCCTATGGCTCTTATCTGCCATCAATATCTATGTTTCTATCTGTCCCATTAACTGATCTGTTTAACATAGAGAGGTGCAGCAGATACAGAGCGACGGGAAATGTGGATCAGCCTGGCAAAGGCATTTAGGATGGATTAAAAGGGGGGAGAGGCAGGTAAAGGGAAGGCCAGTGAGTAGGTTAAAGCAGTATTCAAGTCGGGAAATAACAAGGGAGTGGATTATTTGCTTTGTGTTGTCAGCGCTCAGAAAAGGGCGAATCTTGGAAATATTGCACAGATGTTTGCAGCAGGATGTAGAAAGTGATTTGATATGGGGGACAAAGGATAGATTTGAGTCAAGTGTAACTCCGAGGCAGCAGACTTGGGGCAATGGGGAGATGGTGATGCCGTCAACAGGGATAGAGAAGTTAGAAGTCGGCATAGAGCTTGAGAGGGGGGGGATGAAGGAGCTCAATCTTGGACATGTTAATCTTTAGGTGGTGAGAGGCCATCCAGGAAGAAATACCAGATAAGCAGTCGCTGACATGAGAAAGGACAGTGGGAGAGAGAGCAAGGGTGGAGAGGTAGACCTCTGTGTCATCAGCATAGAGGTGATATTTGAAGCCATAACTGTTGATAAGTTTACCCAGTGAAGAAGTATAGATGGAGAAGAGTAGAGGACCCAGAACAGATCCTTGAGGTACTCCAACAGACCTGTAAGAAAGATAGGAGTGAATCCAGGGAAGAGCAGTGTCATAGAGGCCAAAAGAGCTAAGGGTCTGTAGGAGGAGTTGGTGGTCAACTGTGTTGAAGACAGCTGAGAGGTCAAGTAAGATGAGTATAGATTAGTGGCCTATATTTTTAGCCTAGAGAAGATCGTTACTAACCTTGGTAAGGGCAGTTTAAGTTGAGTGTTTGGGGTGGAATCCAGATTGCAGGGGGTCAAGCAAACAGTTGATGCTCAGGGTGTCCACTCTTGGGAATGATTCCCAGAGTCACAGGATGGACTTTGAAATAGAATAGAAAGGAATTTAGATTTATCAAAATATCTACATGTGGTTTTCAATATTTATGAATGAGAATATAGCTTAGGCATGAAAAGGAAAAAAGGCACAGACCATCAGTTAGTCTAGTGCAAGTAAAATATATAGTTAAGGTTTTTATGTTTGTGAAGGCCATATTTATTGTGCATAGTGGTTAAACATTCGTTGGCTAGTTTTTAAATAAAAATTCTAAATGATTTTTCCCCCTATAATCCTCAGTACTTTCATAAAGATATATGTTTTAAATATATGACCTTATTTTTTATTTCATTTGCCTCAGGAAATACACGCAGAGCCTAAAGACGTTCATTAAACTTCTTTTTGGAACATCATAGAATATAATAATAAACTGTCTAACACACTTTCACTGATTGTGGTATAAATCGTAAAACTGTATGTGCATTTTCTTTCTATATATTTTGCATATTTATGAAGTTAAATAAGAAAAAGGTGCTCCAGGTACTAAGCAGCAAAATTCTCCGGGAGCCTTTGTGGGGCAGGTTTGCATATGCGAGCCTGCTTCCCGCAATGTAAAAAGAAGCGGCCACTAAACAACTGCTTCTTACACTCTATGCCACCTTTGAGGTGGCAAGGGGAAATCACTGAGAGCTCGCTCACTCTCAGTGATTGACAGTCCCTTCTCTCATACAATTGGTTGCACGAGAGAAGGGGTGGGCATTACATGCTCACTTGAGCGTGTAATGATACATACAGGCAGGAGATGCTGTTCGTCCACTGCACGTATGTTGCAAAAACAAGCAGACAACTTCTTGATTTTAGAAGCTTGTCCACTGGACCTATAGTAAATGAGGCCCAGAGTGTCAGGAGTCAATATAAAGTGAATTGGGAATCTAAATTAGTCACTCCCTCTTTAGCAGCCTTTATCATATTTATGCTATACAGGGGTCAAGTCAAGCAGGAATGCTTGGGGATGCAGTTCTACAACTATTTTTGCAGGGGGTACAGAGTTCAAATTCCAACCACACACTGTATATATTATTTGAACAGGTATGCAGTACATGATCCCACAGTCGTCCATCAAGTGGGAAGGAAGCCTATGCTGATTTGCCTAGCAGCCTAGTATTTATGCATCTTTATTACAGACTATGTAGTATTTATTGCTGTGGAGGGGAATTTATGCTGTGCTGTAATTCAGTGAGGTACATAGATTGTGGCAACTATTTCTGTACCTCTATTTTTTAAACTAATAGTACTTGTAAATAAGCACAAGAAAATTTATTTTTTTTACTCGCACACATTAGCACATGCATTCATTCATATGTTTGTTTGTCACAAGTCACAATAAATATATATTTCTTATGATTATCATAATGATTCTCTAAAGTCCAGCAAAACTACAGGAGCCAGCAACCTGTGCATGCATTCATTTACAAGGTGCTTGTATTTAAGAGTATTTCCATTGCTTGAGTACAGTGGGAAAGCACTGGAATGACAATCTCTCTATATTTGCCCAGGGAAAAGCATTCATATATACTTCCCAGTGCAGTCCGCAGAACTAAAGAAACGCTACGGCTGCTACAGCCCTGCGGACAGACTTCCAGTAATCTTTTTCATGAAATCAATATCAAATTTGATTGTGGGGTAATGTGTTAAGTGCGTGATAACAATGGTTACTGGATTGGGGTGGGAGGCAGAAATCTTGGTAAGTTCTAACACTAATTTTTCATCCTATAATATTTACTTTGACTGAAGTGCTTAAGAAAGCAAGTGTTAAGTTGTTACAATATAGAATTACACATAAATGAGTAGCATAAAAAATGAATATAATGAGTACACATGACTTCCATCTTGTAGAATTTGAGTTAATTAATGGTATGGCCATTGAGTCATGAATTACAGTTAACAATGTTTAATTAGCTAACTGGACTAATTAAGATTTGATTCCAGTGTATAAATATTTAAGCTTCTGCTGTTGGTAGAACTTTGAACAAACTATTGAGAGGAAATATAATGCAGAATGACAAGGAAAGATGCTATGCTTTAGTGCAGTATGTTTAATGGGTCACTGGCACCCTGACAGTCTTCTCCTCATTTGCTTAATGAAATTGACACTCTGCCAATTTAAAGGAAGAACACTTTTTAATTTTAATTTTTATTTGAGAATTAGCTCAGAATTAAACTAAATAATGTTTCCCTTATTATAATTGATTATTGAACGATATAATTGAGCATCAAGGGATATGTGTTTATTATTATTTTTTTATTTCAAATATCCTTTCAGGCAAGTGATTTAGAAGTCGATCCCTACCATGTGCATATTTTTGAACTTCAGGTAGAATTGTGTTTTTGCAGTGAATCATGTCCACTCGACATTTAAAAAAATGAACCCGCAAAGGGTGGATTAGTCTTTTAGTTATTCTTTTAACTAAAATTAATGGAAATGTTAATGAATATTCAGTTTTTGTTCCGTTTTAAACTAAACAAATACTGAATATTGTAGCACACAAATATTCTGAAAAACTGATTTTTCAGAATATTCATTATAAATGATTCATACTAAACAAATTATTCAGTGCTGCACATCTCTAATGACAAGTGTGCTAGGGTGAGTTTCCATTGTCGGTGTTAATTGTGTTTTGCTGGCCACTAACTATTATAACGTGTGATAAAAATATTATTACCTGGCGGCTTACAAAGATTTCAGATTCTCATTTTCAGACTATAGTAAGAAAAGGCTATGTTGGGTGAAAAATTTAAATTTGTGTATAGTTTACACCAGGGTGGATAAAAATCAATGATGTATTTATTTTTTTAAATTAAAAAAAAAATCTTTTTTTTTTTTATTTAAATCTATTTTTTTTTCTTATTTAATCAGATTTTTTTTTATTTAAATAGAATTTTTAAATTGTTAATAATAATTTGAGGAAAAAGCTATGTAAAGATATTTTTTGTTTAAGATACATTATAATCTAAAGGTTATTCATCCTGAAATATAGATTAGTTTTTAATTTTATAGCAAGATGCTGTATATTCATGGTTGTTATGTTTATATGTTTTTCGTAATTTAATTCCCTTAAACCATTCACATCATGCTCTCCCAGAGGTTTCTGTTAGATTATTCTGGGCAATTTTTCTATCTTTAAGATACTATCACATATTGGGATAGATCATAAGTGGAGGGTTACTTAATGCTATGGCTCGAGCGTTAACGCCGCTAGAAGTAAGCTTTCTGCGCTTGTTGGGTACCATTTGTATTACAAGTTATGAACTAACCCAATGCATGTAAAAAGCCGAAATTGAATATTGCGTGAGCAATAACCTATTCCCCCATAGAAGTCAAATGAGCAAAAAAAAGTGGGGGGAAAACGAGCACCCTACTCGAGTGCAAATGCCATCGCATATTCTCAAATTATATTTGTAATGTATTTTTTATGTGTTTTGTGACACTGTTTTGTTTGAAGAAACATTTAACCAGAGCTCTGAGGTTGCGCCTACCTGACGGGTGTAAACTTCCATTGTGCTCAAGTGACTGCGTTTACTTTCAACTTGTAAAACGAGTGAAAAATCTGGCATGCAAACACCTGCAATAATCCCCTTGTCGTTTACGTGTAACTGTTATCGCTCCACTCCTAATCTGGCCCATTATTGGTTTTGTAGTTCTCAAAACTGTGAACTTGTGTCTGCAGAAATAGCATTCCCCCTTCTTCACAGCAAATTGTTTACCAAATAGCAAATAATAAAACTTCTATTATCAAATTAGCTTCATTCTCTTGGTATCCTTTGTTTAAGGAGAGCAATGCTATACTGGGGCCTAGCTGAACACTTTGGGTGAAACATTGACAAGCAGCTAGCTCACAGTAGAGCATAGCTTCTGAGCCTATCTATGTATGTTTTTAAACAATGGATACCAAGACAATAAAGCAAATTAGATAAGAGAAGTAAACTGGAAAATTGTTAAAAAAAAATCTGAATCACGACAATTAAATGTTGACCTTATTCTCCCTTTAATGCCATTGCTCCCCTGTAAATCTATGTACACAGAATTGACCAATACTAAGTTTGAAGAAGCTCACTGAATAGAAGATTGTATGAAGGAAGGAGGGGCAAGCATTAAAAATGAAATACACTGTAATATTATAGTTTTAGTTAAATAAAACTATTTCAATTGTTATTATTAAGGTAATCATTATCTTCCAATACAGTACAGCTGAAAAGATGATCTAATATGAATGATTAACCTATAAAACTACAGCTAGTTCACCTCCCAATAATTCCATTTATTTCAATGATCTATCTATGCATATCTAATGATATATAAACAAATCAGTAATGGTCTGATATAACCGGAAAAATAATCTGAAAAAAAATATTCTAAAAATGAAAACTATGATTTAGAACAATTTAAATCATTCTTGCTTGACTAGATATTGAAATTGTGTATTAAATCATGATTTATATCAATTTGATTTAAATCAATTTGATTTAAATAAAACCCACCCTGATTTAGGTCACTAACAGGCTTTGGCTTGCTGTAGATGTTATGATAGGACTGAATGTTCTCAATTCTTGAGGAAAAATGCCCTTTACGACTGGTATTTCAAAATGTGAATGTGAAACACATTTAACACATGTAAAACACAAATATTCAATCAAATAATATGAATAATTAAAATAAAGTTTTCAAGCTAATTGGAATGACCTCAGGTTTAACAATTCAACAACAACAACAAAATATGAAAAACACTTTTAAAAAGTTGTTTGAATAGAATGGAATAGAAATAGCAAAAATTGATGCTGCTCAAAGACAAGTGTATAAAAAGCTTTATTTTGTAGGCAATAGTTCACAGTCTCCCAAGGTCCTTTGATATTAAATAATCCATAATGTCAATATAACAGTATAATAAAGACTGTTTAACTCCATTAATGATCAGTCTATACAGGTACAGGTGGTGTAACAATTATAGATACAGTGTAATAAACCCTCAAAGGGACTAATTTTCAATTAACTGCATGTAATAGACACTACTATAAAATATAATATGCACAGATACTGAATTTAAAATCCAGTATAAAACCTTTTTAAAAACTTACTTAAATGCTCTCAGTTTAGCTCTGTTTAAGGGACACCATCTTGGATGACGTCACTTAAAGGAACCTTCATTCGTCGGGTAGTGTCGGCCAGGAAGATTGCTCCTCGTCGGATGTCTTGAAGATGGACCCGCTCTGCGCCGGATGGATGAAGATCAAAGATGCCGTCTGGATGAAGACTTCTGCCCGTCTGGAGGAACTCTTCTTCCCAGCTTGGATGAAGACTTCTGCCCGTCTGGAGGACCACTTCGACCGGCTTCGTTGAGGGCTTCGGCCCGGTTGAGTGAAGAAGACTTCTCAAGATAGGGTGATCTTCAAGGGGTTAGTGTTAGGTTGTATTAAGGGGGGATTGGGTGGGTTTTAGAGTAGGGTTGGGTGTGTGGGTGGTGGGTTTTAATGTTGGGGGGTATTGTACTTTTTTTACAGGTAAAAGAGCTGATTACTTTGGGGCAATGCCCCGCAAAAGGCCCTTTTAAGAGCTATTTGTAATTTAGTATAGGGTAGGGCTTTTTATTATTTTGTGGGACTTTTTTATTCTATTAGGGGGATTAGATTAGGTGAAATTAGTTTAAAAAACTTGTAATTATTTTATTTTCTGTAATTTAGTGTGTGTGGGGGGGGGGTCCGTATTTTAGATAATTGTATTTAATTGTATTTAATTGTAGTTAATTTAGGGAATTAATTTAATTGTAGTGTAGTGTTAGGTTTTATTGTAACTTAGGTTAGGTTTTATTTTACAGGTAAATGTGTCTTTATTTTAACTAGGTAGTTAATAGTTAATAACTATGTAGTAACTATTCTACCTAGTTAAAATAAATACAAAGTTGCCTGTAAAATAAAAACAAACCCTAAGATAGCAACAATGTAACTATTAGTTATATTGTAGCTATCTTAGGGTTTATTTTATAGGTAAGTATTTAGTTTTAAATAGGAATTATTTAGTTAATTGTAGAAATTTTATTTAGATTTATTTAAATTATATTTAAGTTAGGGGGTGTGAGGGTTAGACTTAGGTTTAAGGGTTAATAACTTTACTATAGTGGCGGCGACGTTGGGGGCGGCAGATTAGGGGTTAATAAATGTAATGTATGTGTTGGTGATGTTGGGGGCGGCAGATCAGGGTTCATAAGTATAATGTAGGTGGCGGCGGTGTCCGGAGCGGCATATTAGGGGTTAATAATATAATGCAGGTGTCGGCGATATCGGGGGCAGCAGATTATGGGTCAATAAGTGTAAGATTAGGGGTGTTTAGACTCAGGGTTCATGTTAGGGTGTTAGGTGTAGACATAAAAAGTATTTCCCCATAGGAATCTAATGGGGCTGCGTTAGGAGCTTTACGCTGATTTTTTGCAGTTGTTAGACTTTTTTTTTCAGCCGGCTCTCCCCCATTTATTCCTATGGGGAAATCGTGCACAAGCACGTTTTACCAGCTCAACGCTAACATAAGCAGCGCTGGTATTGAGGTGAGATGTGGAGAAAAATTTTGCTCTATGCTCATTTTTTTGCGGCTAACGCCGGGTTTGTAAAAGCCTGTAATACCAGCGTTGTCTGTAAGTGAGCGGTGAGCATAAACTGCTCGTTAGCACCGCACAGCCTCTAACGCAAAACTCGTAATCTAGACGAAAGTGTGGAAAAGATGGTTAAAAGTACTTGAAATAAAAAGTTACTGTTTTTTTGGCAACAAAAAACAATCATCTTATCCATTAACCCCTTAACGACCAGCACCATACCCTATCTGCCAGTACCTAAGGTGGGAATAACTAGTGGGGGGGGGGGAGAGAAGAGTGCTGTTTGAGAGAGATCAGGTAGGGATCAGGGGGTGGAAAGTGTCAGGTGGGTGGGTAATCTCTACACTAAAGCTAAAATTAACCTTACAAGCTATCTGATTAACCCCTTCACTGCTGGGAATAATAGAAGTGTGGTGCACAGCTGCAATTAGTGGCCTTCTAATAACCAAAAAGCAATGGCAAAGCCATATATGTCTGTTATTCCTGAAAAAAAGGATATCCCAGAGAAGCTTTTACAATAATTTGTGGCATGAATGCACAAGCTGTTTATAAATCATTTCAGTGAGAAACCTAAAGTTTGTAAAAAAAGTTAACATTTTTTTTTTATTTGATCACATTTGGCAGTGAAGTGGTGGTATGAAATATACCAAAATGGGCCTAGATCAATACTTTGGGTTTTCTACAGAATAATAATAAATAATAATATATATAAAAAAAACATAATTTACGCAATAACTTACCTGATAAATTCATTTCTTTCATATTGGCAAGAGTCCATGAGCTAGTGACGTATGGGATATACAATCCTACCAGGAGGGGCAAAGTTTCCCAAACCTCAAAATGCCTATAAATACACCCCTCACCACACCCACAATTCAGTTTAATGAATAGCTAAGTAGTGGGGTGATAAAGAAGGAGTAAAAAGCATCAATAAAAGGAATTTGGAAATAATTGTGCTTTATACAAAAAAATCAAAACCACCATAAAAAAGGGGTGGGCCTCATTGACTCTTGCCAATATGAAAGAAATTAATTTATCATGTAAGTTCTTACATAAATTATGTTTTCTTTCATGTAATTGGCAAGAGTCCATGAGCTAGTGACATATGGGATAGCAATACCCAAGAAGTGGAACTCCACGCAAGAGTCACTAGAGTGGGAGGGATAAGAATAAAAACAGCCAATTCGCTGAAAAAAATAATCCACAACCCAAATATAAGTTTATTCTCATAAGTAAAAGGAAAATCTTAAATCATAAGCACAAGAATCAAAAAGAAACAGCTGCCTGAAGAACTTGTCTACCAAAAACTGCTTCCGAAGAAGCAAATACATAAAAATGGTAGACTTTAGTAAATGTATGCAAAGAAGACCTAGTTGCTGCTTTGCAAATCTGATCAACTGAAGCTTCATTCTTAAAGGCCCAAGAAGTGGAAACTGATCTAGTAAAATGAGCTGTAATTCTCTGAGGCGGGGCTTTACCCGACTCCAAATAAGCTTGATGAATCAAAATCTTTAACCATGATGCCAAAGAAACAACAGAAGCCTTCTGGCCTTTCCTGGAAAAAGAAAAGATAATAAATAGACTAGACATCTTCCTGAAATCTTTAGTAGCTTCAACATAATATTTCAGAGCTCTCACCACATCCAAAGAATGTAAAGATCTCCCCAAAGAATTCTTAGGATTAGGACACAAAGAAGGGACAACAATTTCTCTATTAATGTTGTTAGAATTCACAACCTTAGGTAAGAATTTAAATGAAGTCCGCAAAACTACCTTATCCTGATGAAAAATCAGAAAAGGAGATTCACAAGAGAGAGCCGATAATTCAGAAACTCTTCTAGCAGAAATTTGGGTTCAGTGTCCCTTTAAGATTCAGACAGAACGTACAATTTTAAACAGCTTTCCAATTTGCTTCTATTATTTGTTTTCCTTTTCTTGTTATCCTTTGTTGAATGATTTACCTAGGTATTCTCAGAAGCAGCAAAGCTAGCTGCTGATAGGTGGCTACATATATATATATGCCTATTCTCATTGGCTCACCCATGTGTTCAATTAGAAAAAAAGTAGTGCATTGTTATCAACAAATGAAACCAAGATAATGAAACAAATTTGATAATAGAAGTTAAATTAGAAACTTGCTTAAAATTGTATGTTCTACCTAAATCATGAAAGAAAAAATTGGGGTTTCATGTCGCTTTAAAAAGACACATCCTCATCCTCAACTATGTTTAAAATACATTTCCTGTAACATTAATATAGGAATAAAAATACATTGAGTCTGCTTTTATTTCATGCTATCATTATGCTCAAATCAATATTAGTTTGTTTTCAATAAAATAGTATTATCCCTGACGGGCCTTAGGGGCCATTCGACCCTTGAAAAATCGGCTCCCATATGTTGAATAAGGCTTTTTGAGTCATTATATTTTTTTTTAATATTGAGATCTATTAATAGTTGAAAGTAATGACACCATATTGTTTTATTTAAATATTGCTCAGTTGGACTGTCTTCTAATTTTGCATTCCTGTGCAGGTTGTTAAGCATTTGATTTAACACAGAAATACTGGATACAGTAATCACAGTAAAATCACAACTTTATTTCCAATGAGCAAGTCTATTTGATTGTGCAGAAATGTCATATCCAAGTTCTAACCATTTAACGGCTAGATTACGAGTTTTGCGTTAGGCTTAAAAAGCAGCGCTAGCCGGTCCTAACGCTGCTTTTTAATGCCTGCTGGTATTACGAGTCTTGAAGGTACAGGTGTACCGCTAACTTTTTTGGCCAGACTTGGAAATACCGCAAATCCACTTACGTAAATTGCGTATCCTCTTTTTTTCAATGGGACTTGCATAGCGTCGGTATTACGAGTCTGCCAAAAGGTGAGCGGTACACCCTCTCCTGTCAAGACTGGTACCGCATTTTAAAGTCAGTAGTTAAGAGTTTTACACTACAACGCCGTAGCATAAAACTCTTAACTAAAGTGCTAAAAAGTACACTAACACCCATAAACTACCTATTAACCCCTAAACCAAGGCCCTCCCGCATCGCAATTCGCAAACACTCAAAAAATTTTTTTAACCCCTAATCTGCCGAACCGGACATCGCCGCAACTATAATAAATATATTAACCCCTAAACCGCCACACTCCCGCCTCGCAAACATTAGTTAAATATTATTAACCCCTAATCTGCCATCCCTAACATCGCAGACACCTACCTACATTTATTAATTCCTAATCTGCCACCCACTATACTAAAGTTGTTAACCCCTAAATCTAAGTCTAACCCTAACCCCCCTAACTTAAATATAATTAAAATAAATCTAAATAAAACTTACTATTAATAACTAAATAATTCCTATTTAAAACTAAATACCTATAAAATAAACCCGAAGCTAGCTACAATATAACTAATAGTTACATTGTATCTATCTTAGGGTTTATTTTTATTTTACAGGCAAGTTTGTATTTATTTTAACTAGGTAGAATAGTTATTAAATAGTTATTAAATATTTAATAACTACCTAGCTAAAATAAAGACAAATTGACCTGTAAAATAAAACCTAACCTAAGTTACACTAACACCTAACACTACACAATAATTAAAATAATTCCCTAAATTAAATACAATTAAATACAATTAAATAAAATTAGCTAAAGTACAAAAAAACCCCCACTAAATTACAATTAAAGATTTTTAAACTAATTACACCTAATCTAATCCCCCTAACAAAATAAAAAAGCCCCCCCCAAATAAAAAAAGACCTACCCTACACTAAATTACAAATAGCCCTTAAAAGGGCCTTTTGCGGGGCATTGCCCCAAAGTAATCAGCTCTTTTATCTATCCTCTTCATCCTACGGCTAATACTGAATGAAGGTTCCTTTAAATGACGTCATCCAAGATGGCGTCCCTTCAATTCCGATTGGCTGATAGAATTCAGCCAATCAGAATTAAGGTAGAAAAAATCCTATTGGCTGATGCAATCAGCCAATAGGATTGAAGTTCAATCCTATTGGCTGATCCAATCAGCCAATAGGATTGAGCTGGCATTCTATTGGCTGTTCCAATCAGCCAATAGAATGCCAGCTCAATCCTATTGGCTGATTGGATTAGCCAATAGGATTTTTTCTTCCTTAATTCCGATTGGCTGATAGAATTCTATCAGCCAATCGGAATTGAAGGGACGCCATATTGGATGACGTCATTTAAAGGAACCTTTATTCAGTCTTAGCCGTCGGATGAAGAGGATGCTCCACGTCGGATGTTTTGAAGATGGACCCGCTCTACGCCGGATGGATGAAGATAGAAGATGCCGTCTGGATGAAGGCTTCTGCCCGTCTGGAGGACCACTTCGCCCGGCTTGGATGAAGACTTCTCCCGGCTTCGTTGAGGACTTCGGCCCGGTTTGATGAAGACTTCTCCCGGTAAGGTGATCTTCAAGGGGTTAGTGTTAGGTTTTTTTAAGGGGGTATTGGGTGGGTTTTAGAGTAGGGTTGGTTTTGTGGGTGGTGGGTTTTAATGTTGGGGGGGATTTGTAATTTTATTTACAGGTAAAAGAGCTGATTACTTTGGGGCAATGCCCCGCAAAAGGCCCTTTTAAGGGCTATTTGTAATTTAGTGTAGGGTAGGGCTTTTTTTATTTTGGGGGGGGGGCTTTTTTATTTTGTTAGGGGGATTAGATTATGTGTAATTAGTTTAAAAATCTGTAATTTGTTTATTATTTTCTGTAATTTAGTGGGTTGTTTGTTTTGTACTTTAGCTAATTTTATTTAATTGTATTTAATTTAGGGAATTAATTTAATTATAGTGTAGTGTTAGGTGTAATTGTAACTTAGGTTAGGTTTTATTTTACATGTACTTTTGTATTTATTTTAGCTAGGTAGCTAGTAAATAGTTAATAACTATTTAATAACTATTCTACCTAGTTAAAATAAATACAAACTTGCCTGTAAAATAAAAATAAACCCTAAGCTAGATACAATGTAACTATTAGTTATATTGTAGCTAGCTTAGGGTTTATTTTATAGGTAAGTATTTAGTTTTAAATAGGAATAATTTAGTTAATGATAGGAATATTTATTTCGATTTCTTTTAATTATATTTAAGTTAGGTGGTGTTAGACTTAGGTTTAGGGGTTAATAACTAATATAGTGGCGGCGACGTTGGGGGCGGCAGATTAGGGGTTAATAAATGTAGGTAGGTGATGGCGATGTTAGGGCTGGCAGATTAGGGGTTAATAATATTTAACTAATGTTTGCGAGGCGGGAGTGTGGCGGGTTAGGGGTTAATATGTTTATTATAATGGCGGCGATGTTGGGGGCGGCAGATTAGGGGTTAATAAATATAATATAGGTGTCGGCGATATTGGGGGCAGCAGATTAGGGGTTCATAAGTATAATGTAGGTGGCGGCGGTGTCCGGAGCGGCAGATTAGGGGTTAATAATTATAATGTAGATGTCGGGGCGGCAGATTAGGGGTTAATAAGTGTAAGATTAGGGGTGTTTAGACTCGGGTTCATGTTAGGGTGTTAGGTGTAGACATAAAATGTATTTCACCATAGGAATCAATGGGGCTGCGTTAAGGAGTTTTACGCTGCTTTTTTACAGGTGTTAGACTTTTTCTCAGCCGGCTCTCCCCATTAATTCCTATGGGGAAATCGTGCACGAGCATGTTACACCAGCTCACCGCTAACGTAAGCAGCGCTGGTATTGGAGTGCGGTAATGAGCAAAATTTTGCTCAACGCTCACTTCTTGTCTGGTTTGTAAAAACCCGTAATACCAGCGCTGTCTGTAAGTGAGCGGTGAGCATAAACTTCTCGTTAGCACCGCACAGCCTCTAACGCAAAACTCGTAATCTAGGTGAAAGTTTTCTGTTGTTCTGTTATGTATTGTAACGTTGAATATGTTAATTGCAAGATTGAATTGTGACTTTCCATGTCCTATTTTTCAAATGGTTTCTATTTTCTTTTTTTATTATGCAATATGTCAACATGACACCCAAAAAAAGGTATTCTGGCTTTTTGAAACCTTAAAAAACGTATTTTTAAAAAAACAAAAAAAAACAAACACAGAATATTTGCTCTAAGTTCCCTTTAAATAATGTACTTTTAAATTCTGTTTGCTAACTAAGAATTGTGTTACTAGAAATATTGATGCTGAGGTAGCAAACTGAATCATTAAAATGATTCATGCATAAAAAGCAAATATAGATTTCCAATTTCGTACTGACTTTTAAACTATAACACATTCTGTGCTTAAACATTTTCTGTTGTAAAATTTGACTACATATGGTTAGAGATTAAAAAATAACATAACCACAGAAGTTGCATTCATAAAAGCAATGTGTTTGAATTTAATAAATTAGAACAAAATTGAACTCTGGTATTTTGCAAAATCCAAAATATTTTATGTGTTCATAACTTATATATTTTTTTTTACTGCTGTAAGAGCTATATTTTTTTTAAAAAGCCCAAGGGGTTAATAAGTGGAATTTCGGATACTTGTTTGTTTAGAATTGATAATGTCTGAAAAGAAAGAGAAGGCAAAATGATTTATAGAATGGCTTCAGATTCACATTGGAACAGCTCTGTAACATCGCTTTTATGTAAATTTTAAAGGGACACTGAACCCAAATTTTTTCTTTTTTGATTTAGATAGAGCATGCAATTTTAACAACTTTCTAATTTACTCCTATTATCAAATTGTCTTTGTTTTCTTGCTATCTTTTTTGAAAAAGAAGGCATTTAAGCTATTTTTTTGGTTCAGTCCCTGGACAGCACTTGTTTATTGGTGGGTGAATTTATTAACCCAGGATGTTCACCAAAAATGAGCCGGCATCTAAACTTACATTCTTGCGTTTCAAATAAAGATACCAAGAGAATGAAGAATATTTGATAATAGGAGTATATTAGAAAGTTGCTTAACCCCTTAATGACCACAGCACTTTTCCATTTTCTGTCCGTTTGGGACCAAGGTTATTTTTACATTTTTGCGGTGTTTGTGTTTAGCTGTAATTTTCCTCTTACAAATGAGCAACTGTACCAACACATATTATATACTGTTTTTCTTGCCATTAAATGGACTTTTTAAAGATACCGTTATGTTTATCATATCTTATAATTTGCTATAAAAACATTACAAAATATGAGGAAAAAATGGAAAAAACACACTTTTTCTAACTTTGACCCCCAAAATCTGTTACACATCTACAACCACCAAAAAACACCCATGCTAAATAGTTTCTAAATTTTGTCCTGAGTTTAGAAATACCCAATGTTTACATGTTCTTTGCTTTTTTTGCAAGTTATAGGGCAATAAATACAAGAAGCACTTTCCTATTTCCAAACCACTTTTTTTTCAAAATTAGCACTAGTTACATTGGAACACTGATATCTTTCAGGAATCCCTGAATATCCCTTGACATGTATATATTTTTTTTTAGAAGACATCAAAAAGTATTGATCTAGGCCCATTTTGATAAATTTCATGCCACCATTTCACTGCCAAATGCTATCAAATAAAAAAAATTGTTCACTTTTTCACAATTTTTTTCACAAACTTTAGGTTTCTCACTGAAATTATTTACAAACAGATTGAGCAATTATGGCATAAATGGTTGTAAATGCTTCTCTGGGATCTCCTTTGTTCAGAAATAGCAGACATATATGGCTTTGGCTTTGCTTTTTGGTAATTACAAGGCCGCTAAATGCCACTGTGCATCACACGTGTATTATGTCTAGCAGTGAAGGGGTTAATTAGGGAGCTTGTAGGGAGCTTGCCGGGTTAATTTTAGCTTTAGTGTAGAGATAAGCCTCCCACCTGACACATCACACCCCCTGATCCCTCCCAAACAGCTCCCCTCCCTCCCCCATCCCACAATTGTCCCCACCATCTTAAGTACTGGCAGAAAGTCTGCCAGTACTAAAATAAAAGGTATCTTTGAATTATTTTTATTTTTTAGCATATTTACATATGCTGCTGTGTAGGATCCCCCCTTAGCCCCCAACCTCCCGGACCCCCCCCCCCCCCCCCAAACAGCTCTCTAACCCTCCCCCTCTGCCTTATTGGGAGCCATCTTGGGTATTTTTTTTTATTTTTTTCTGTAGTGTAGCTTCCCCCCCACAGACCAACCCCCCACCCCCTGCCTAATAATTTTTTTCAGCTTGCCCCCCCCCCCCCTTTTCACCAAAAAAATTCTGTAGTGTAGCGGTTCCCACCCGCTCCCTCCCCGTGCACGCGCCCACCCCCCGTGCACGCACCCGCGTCAGTGCGCGCCCCCGGCTACCCCCGCTTACGCCCCCGTCCCCCTCCACATCACAGGATCCATCAATTGCTGCCCACCCGCCTCACACGTTTTCTCCCACCCACCAACAATACCAGCCATTGATGTCCGGTGCAGAGAGGGCCACAGAGTGGCTCTCTCTGCATCGGATTGCCAAGGAGAGTTATTGCAGGATGCCTCGATATCGAGGCATCACTGCAATAACCGGAAAGCGGCTGGAAGCGATCAGGATTGCTTTCACCGCTTTCCCAGACCGACGATGTGCAGAGTACGTCCTCGGTTGTTAAGGGTATTTTTTGGAGGACGTATCCTGCATGTCGTCGGACGTTAAGGGGTTAAAATTGCATGCTCTATCTGAATCACAAAAGAATAAATTGGGTTCAGTGTCCCTTTAAGCAAAAACGTTGTAAAATAAGAACAAAATAAAATTATTTAATAAATGTCAGCTACACATTTATAAAATACCTTTTTTTATAACTCACATTTCTATAAAAAGGCATTTAAGCTTTAACAATGCATATGCTTCTTTATAGAAAGTATACCATTAGATAACCATAAATATCGATTATTTTATTTTGTTGTCTTTTTTTGTAAAAAAAACAATTCCTGGCTTGGGTTAATACTCTTATCTACATTTCTGTGAACTAGTGATTTCTCCCCACCTCGCTCCTCTTCTCTCTAGTCATTTGACCTTTTAAGTTTGATTATCAATTTTTCATCAACAGTCAGGTGCATATATAAATATATATTTATTGTATATTTAACTATTAGATGGAGATTAGAAAAACGGCAGTACCATGCTAGCCAGTGTATTCAAAGAAAATAAAAATCCTTAGTACGCAATGTACAGGTGATACCGTTAATACCTAACATAGGCCTAGATTTAGAGTTTGGCGTTAGCCGTGAAAACCAGCGTTAGAGGCTCCTAACGCTGGTTTTAGGCTACCGCCGGTATTTGGAGTCGTGTAGGTAAGGGTCTAACGCTCACTTTTCAGCCGCGACTTTTCCATACCGCAGATCCCCTTACGTCAATTGCGTATCCTATCTTTTCAATGGGATCTTCCTAACTCCGGTATTTAGAGTCGTTTCTGAAGTGAGCGTTAGAACTCTAACGACAAAACTCCAGCCGCAGAAAAAAAGCAGGAGTTAAGAGCTTTCTGGGCTAACGCCGGTTCATAAAGCTCTTAACTACTGTACCCTAAAGTACACTAACACCCATAAACTACCTATGTACCCCTAAACTGAGGTCCCCCCACATCGCCGCAACTCGATTCAATTTTTTTAACCCCTAATCTGCCGACCGCCACCTACGTTATACTTATGTACCCCTAATCTGCTGCCCCTAACACCGCCGACCCCTGTATTATGTTTATTAACCCCTAACCTGCCCCCCTCAACGTCGCCGCCAGCTACTTACAATAATTAACCCCTAATCTGCCGACCGCAAAGCGCCGCCACCTATGTTATCCTTATGTACCCCTAATCTGCTGCCCCTAACACCGCCGACCCCTATATTATATTTATTAACCCCTAATCTGCCCCCCTCAACGTCGCCGACACCTGCCTACACTTATTAACCCCTAATCTGCCGACCGGACCTGAGCGCTACTATAATAAAGTTATTAACCCCTAATCCGCATCACTAACCCTATCATAAATAGTATTAACCCCTAATCTGCCCTCCCTAACATCGCCGACACCTAACTTCAAACATTAACCCCTAATCTTCCGACCGGAGCTCACCGCTACTATAATAAATGGATTAACCCCTAAAGCTAAGTCTAACCCTAACACTAACACCCCCCTAACTTAAATATAATTTACATCTAACGAAATTAATTAACTCTTATTAAATAAATTATTCCTATTTAAAGCTAAATACTTACCTGTAAAATAAATCCTAATATAGCTACAATATAAATTATAATTACATTGTAGCTATTTTAGGATTAATATTTATTTTACAGGCAACTTTGTAATTATTTTAACCAGGTACAATAGCTATTAAATAGTTAAGAACTATTTAATAGATACCTAGTTAAAATAATAACAAAATTACCTGTAAAATAAATCCTAACCTAAGTTATAATTAAACCTAACACTACCCTATCAATAAATTAATTAAATAAAATACCTACAATTACCTACAATAAAACCTAACACTACACTATCAATAAATAAATTAAATACAATTCCTACAAATAACTACAATTACATAAACTAACTAAAGTACAAAAAATAAAAAAGAACTAAGTTACAAAAAATAAAAAAATATTTACAAACATAAGAAAAATATTACAACAATTTTAAACTAATTACACCTACTCTAAGCCCCCTAATAAAATAACAAAGACCCCCAAAATAACAAAATGCCCTACCCTATTCTAAATTAATAGAGTTAAAAGCTCTTTTACCTTACCAGCCCTGAACAGGGCCCTTTGCGGGGCATGCCCCAAGAAAATCAGCTCTTTTGCCTGTAAAAAAAAACATACAATACCCCCCCACAACATTACAACCCACCACCCACATACCCCTAATCTAACCCAAACCCCCCTTAAATAAACCTAACACTAAGCCCCTGAAGATCTTCCTACCTTGTCTTCACCTCAACAGGTATCACCGATCCGTCCTGGCATCCGGTGCTGAATAGGTCCAGAAGAGGCTCCAAAGTCTTCCTCCTATCCGGCAAGAAGAGGACATCCGGACCGGCAAACATCTTCTTCCAAGCGGCATCTTCAATCTTCTTCCATCCGGTGCGGAGCGGGTCCATCTTGAAGCAGCCGACGCGGATCCATCCTCTTCTTTCGGCGTCTCCCGACGAATGACGGTTCCTTTAAGGGACGTCATCCAAGATGGCGTCCCTCGAATTCCGATTGGCTGATAGGATTCTATCAGCCAATCGGAATTAAGGTAAGAATATTCTGATTGGCTGATGGAATCAGCCAATCAGAATCAAGTTCAATCCGATTGGCCGATCCAATCAGCCAATCAGATTGAGCTCGCATTCTATTGGCTGATCGGAACAGCCAATAGAATGCGAGCTCAATCTGATTGGCTGATTGGATCAGCCAATCGGATTGAACTTGATTCTGATTGGCTGATTCCATCAGCCAATCAGAATATTCCTACCTTAATTCCGATTGGCTGATAGAATCCTATCAGCCAATCGGAATTCGAGGGACGCCATCTTGGATGACGTCCCTTAAAGGAACCGTCATTCGTCGGGAGACGCCGAAAGAAGAGGATGGATCCGCGTCGGCTGCTTCAAGATGGACCCGCTCCGCACCGGATGGAAGAAGATTGAAGATGCCGCTTGGAAGAAGATGTTTGCCGGTCCGGATGTCCTCTTCTTGCCGGATAGGAGGAAGACTTTGGAGCCTCTTCTGGACCTCTTCAGCACCGGATGCCAGGACGGATCGGTGATACCTGTTGAGGTGAAGCAAGGTAGGAAGATCTTCAGGGGCTTAGTGTTAGGTTTATTTAAGGGGGGTTTGGGTTAGATTAGGGGTATGTGGGTGGTGGGTTGTAATGTTGGGGGGGGGTATTGTATGTTTTTTTTTACAGGCAAAAGAGCTGATTTTCTTGGGGCATGCCCCGCAAAGGGCCCTGTTCAGGGCTGGTAAGGTAAAAGAGCTTTTAACTCTATTAATTTAGAATAGGGTAGGGAATTTTTTATTTTGGGGGTCTTTGTTATTTTATTAGGGGGCTTAGAGTAGGTGTAATTAGTTTAAAATTGTTGTAATATTTTTCTTATGTTTGTAAATATTTTTTTATTTTTTGTAACTTAGTTCTTTTTTATTTTTTGTACTTTAGTTAGTTTATGTAATTGTAGTTATTTGTAGAAATTGTATTTAATTTATTTATTGATAGTGTAGTGTTAGGTTTTATTGTAGGTAATTGTAGGTATTTTATTTAATTAATTTATTGATAGGGTAGTGTTAGGTTTAATTATAACTTAGGTTAGGACTTATTTTACAGGTAATTTTGTTATTATTTTAACTAGGTAACTATTAAATAGTTCTTAACTATTTAATAGCTATTGTACCTGGTTAAAATAATTACAAAGTTGCCTGTAAAATAAATATTAATCCTAAAATAGCTACAATGTAATTATAATTTATATTGTAGCTATATTAGGATTTATTTTACAGGTAAGTATTTAGCTTTAAATAGGAATAATTTATTTAATAAGAGATAATTAATTTCGTTAGATGTAAATTATATTTAAGTTAGGGGGGTGTTAGGGTTAGGGTTAGACTTAGCTTTAGGGGTTAATACATTTATTAGAATAGCGGCGAGATTCGGTCGTCAGATTAGGGGTTAATAATTGAAGTTAGGTGTCGGCGATGTTAGGGAGGGCAGATTAGGGGTTAATACTATTTATGATAGGGTTAGTGAGGTGGATTAGGGGTTAATAACTTTATTATAGTAGCGCTCAGGTCCGCTCGGCAGATTAGGGGTTAATAAGTGTAGGCAGGTGTCGGCGACGTTGAGGGGGGCAGATTAGGGGTTAATAAATATAATATAGGGGTCGGCGGTGTTAGGGGCAGCAGATTAGGGGTACATAAGGATAACGTAGGTGGCGGCGCTTTGCGGTCGGCAGATTAGGGGTTAATTATTGTAAGTAGCTGGCGGCGACGTTGTGGGGGGCAGGTTAGGGGTTAATAAATATAATATAGGGGTCGGCGGGGTTAGGGGCAGCAGATTAGGGGTACATAGGGATAATGTAAGTTGCGGCGGTTTACGGAGCGGAAGATTAGGGGTTAATAATATAATGCAGGGGTCAGCGATAGCGGGGGCGGCAGATTAGGGGTTAATAAGTGTAAGGGTAGGGGTGTTTAGACTCGGGGTACATGTTAGAGTGTTAGGTGCAGACGTAGGAAGTGTTTCCCCACAGGAAACAATGGGGCTGCGTTAGGAGCTGAACGCTGCTTTTTTGCAGGTGTTAGGTTTTTTTTCAGCTCAAACAGCCCCATTGTTTCCTATGGGAGAATCGTGCACGAGCACGTTTTTGAGGCTGGCCGCGTCCGTAAGCAACTCTGGTATCGAGAGTTGCATTTGCGGTAAAAATGCTCTACGCTCCTTTTTTGGAGCCTAACGCAGCATTTTTTTGAACTCTCGATACCAGAGTTAATTTTATGGTGCGGCCAGAAAAAAGCCCGCGTAGCGTTAACAGCCCATCTACCGCCAAACTCCAAATCTAGGCCTTATAGCGTAGACCATTGCAGGCTTCCAGGACACTGAGGTACCTTCGTCAGGCATTCTTATTTACAAATGAGGCTCAGTTAAATTTATATACAGGGTAAGGCAGTAAGGTAAATGCCTTTAAAAATCATATTTTACATTTGTAATTTTATGAAAGAAATACAGTTTAGTTTAACAACTTGTTTATTAAATTATTATTAAAGGGGCATTGTACACTAGATTTTTCTTTGCATAAATGTTGTGTAGATTATCCATTTATATAGCCCATATGAGAGTGTTTTTGTAAAAATATATAGTTTTGCTTATTTTTGTAATAACATTGTGCTGATTTTCAGACTCTTAACCAAGCCCCACAGTTTTAGATGTATACTGATGTCTGTGGCTCCTATTTGTATAATCTGTCTTTTCATATGCAGTTAAGGGAGGGGGGACTCTCTGCAGTTCTTGTTTTCCCAGCCCTTTTCACTTGGTGTCCCAGCCTGATCTTATCAACAGTACTAAACTGGTAGCTTCTAAGCTGTATCAGGGCTAAACCACCTTAATGATGAGGGCATGGCTACCCCAATCTCTTTCTTAAATTGCAAATGTGCAAATAACAATTAATGCTCAAATCCTACACACACACACACACACACACACACACACACACACACACACACACACACATATATATATATATATATATATATATATATATAATATTTTGTTATTGGTAAGTATGGGTCTTTCTGTTCTGGGGGTTGGGGATATCATTTGACAAAATAAAGTTGCATTATTGATTGCAGAATTCTTTTAAGATATGAAGGTACAATATTATGTAGCTTTTAATTGACGGGGGGGGGGGATATCCAAAGATATGCAGTATGGATTGGTGGCTGAGAGTGTATGTGAACGAGCGTTCATGTAACGGTAATAAACAAATTTCAGAAGCAGTTTTTACAACTTTGTAGAATAATTATAATCTGGTCAATACAAAATTCAAGTGATTTTATTTGTTACCTTTATTGTCCCTTTAATTAAAGAGAAAACAGCACAAGTCTAATACTTTTTTAACATTGATAATATTATTACAGCTTATTACATAGATTTTTTTCAATGGAATTTGTGTTTTGCTACTCCTAAAGATGCCAGTTAAAATCTAAAGCTCTCCATACTTAGCAATCACTTAAAGGGACAGCCAAGTCAAAATTAGACTTTCATGGTTCAGAACATGCAGATTTAAACACGTTTTCAATGAATTTCTTTTCTCAAATTTTATTTGATCTTTAGTATTTTTTGTTAAAGAATAAACCTAGACAGGTTCATATCAGTTCAGCACATGCCTAGCATTCTATGACAGCAGCGTTTGCAACAAACAATGTTTGTCCCTTATCTTTTGTGCTATAGAATGACGCTTGTTTGTCATACCTTAAGGCTTTACAGTTAAAGGGACATTAAACACCAAATACATGCTAGTTGGAATGAGGCATTTAAAGAAAAGATTAGTCTGAGAATAAAATGTAGATGTATTTTTTTAATTTTTTATTAGTTGTTTAAATATTGGCAAAATAAGTACAGGTGGCCCTTATTTTACAATGGCTCAATTTACACCGTTTCAGAATAACAACCTTTTTTTTCCAGTCATGTGACTGCTATTGAAAAGCATTGAGAAGCAGTGCATTTATTAAAATAGCCAGTAGGTGGAGCTGTCAGCTTGTGTTGCAGCAAAGCCAAGCAAGCTGAAATTAATCAGTTTAACCAGACCTGAGCTATCGATCAAATTTCAAAGGAACAAGACCTTCCTGTCTATAAATCAGTCCAGATTGGAATGCATAGAAAGAACTGTTTGCAGAAAAATGCAAGTGAAGTCTGTGTTGTGTGATTATTTTATTAGGTTTATAATGCTGTTTAGCAAATGTTTTTGTTCATTTAACTTAGTTTAATTATATATTCTGTGTTGTGTGATTATTTTATTAGGTTTATAATGCTGTTTAGCATTTAAAGTCTTCATTTCAAAGCTTTAAAAATAATGTATTAGGTGTTACTTATGACAATTTTGAGAGGGGCCTGGAACCTATCTCCCTCATTTCTTATTGACTTACATTATAAACTGGGTTTCAATTTACAACGGTTTCGATTTACAACCATTCCTTCTGGAACCTAACCCCGGCGTAAACTGAGGGCTACCTGTATAACGTTTTAGTGTTTATAAAACAATGGGAGCTGCCAAGTTGTAACTTAGGTTACCTTCTCTGCTGTGGCCAATTAGGGACAGTTATAAATAGGTGACTAGAGTGTGAAGCCAATGGCTGTGTGGAATATTAAGAGTAGTTAGAGTAAAAACATAACACTTTATTTAACATATATACAGCCATGACAATTTCTAAAATTGGGAATATCAGAGAATGGGTATGTCACAGCCACCTCTTCTAGATATCTGTTTCCCAACACTAAATATTAAAATACACAGGGCCAGGGTACCAGAGGGGATATTCAGAGTTGTGTAGTGAATGTAGAAAAAGGAAAAAGCAAATCAATCATTCATGCATCAGGTACTCATATGTGTTCAATAGCGTCCTCCTGCCTGCAAGCTGCTGTGATGTAACACAGTCAGACGATTTCTGGCTAATTCCCTAATTCTTAGAATTCAATCCAAAACATGAATCAGCATATGTACGTCTATGTACATGTTTCTAATGATTCAGAATCATATTAAGCGATTATACCTTGACAACCTCTTAGGTAGTCTATGAGAACCACCGTTATACATATAGCTCAAACATACAGCATTCATGAAGAGCATCGTCAGGTAGTATCTAGTAAATTGTTATAAAGAAACAGGTACAGCGTAACTATGTGGAGTTCCTACATTCACTACACGACTCAGAAAATCCTCAGTGTATTTTAATATTTAGTGTTGGGAAAGAGGTGACTGTGACATACCCATTCTCTGGTGTTCATAATTTTAGAAATTGTTATGTCTGTATATATATGTTAAATAAAGTGTTATGTTTTTACTCTATCTACTATTGATTATACTTTGTGCAAATCAGCACTTCGCTTTAAAGCCATAAATCCTTAGTGACCCTAAACACATATACTGTGTGAAATATAACAGTGGTCTGCACATTTTTATACATATATATATATATATATATATATACATATATATATATATATATATATATATATATATATATATATATATATATATATAAACGATTTATCATTTTTTATTACCATCTCAAAGGGTTAAACGTCCCTTTAACTTTCAGAGTTGAATGCTCTTGCATCACAATTGTATTCATTTAAATGTTGTGATTTTTTCCCCCTCATATTATCTTTTGTATATCACTTTATCTCCAGCAATCCTATGAATTAATATATACCATATACTCACCGCAAGTATCTATCTATTAACCCCTATGCTGCCATATACCCCAAAGGCAAAATAACATAACACCTAACCCACTCTAAACTAAGCCCCCTAAGTTAGAAAATTTAAGTAAAAATAAAAATAAATAAACCTAAAACGCCAAACCCCAAATGCAATCTAACCCTACCCTAACAACTACCCCCCTCTAAATTAATCCCCCTCAACACTAACCCACTAATCTAAGTTACAGAAAATTAAAAAAAAAGCTAAAATGCAAAAAATAATAAACTACAGTATACAAAATAAAAAAAACAAACATTATACCTTACACTAAACTAAAGGCCCCATAAAATAAAAAACCCACCCAAAACAAAAAAAAACTAGCACTAAAATAAATTACAATAGCGATTAAAAGGGCCTTATGTAGGGTATTGCCATAAAGTGATTTTAGCTCTTGATCCGACGTTGGGCCCTCTTTATCAAGGCTCCAGGCACCGGGGGCCCATCTTTGCAGTGACAGAGGTGGACTTCAGTGGCCTCTTCCACCACCTCCGCTCCGCAATCTTATTCAACACCGGGGCCCTCACTTTTTGGGTCTTCGGCTCTCTGTGGGGGGGTTGCCACAGCATGGAACCACGATATATAGGGGTACCACTTCATTCCGATTGGCTGATTTTCAATCCATGAAGAGAGCCAAAGACCTGAAGATTGCGGAGCTGGGAAGATAGGCTCCCGGCGTTTGGAGCCTGGATGAAGAGGGCCCAATGTCAGTTCAAGAGGAGCTGGATTCCGCATCAACTGTGAGTACCACTTTTGAGGTTATTTAGGGCTTTTTTGGGCTGTTTTTTATTTTTAAGAATAGTTTTTTTTATTTTATCTTCTTTTCTAGCCTAGGTTTATTTTAGTTAGATTTTGTTATTTTGGGAGGTGGGGGGTTACTTTAATGAAGATGGGGAGTTTTTCCTTTTTTTTTACAAAGAGCTAAAATTACTTTAGGGCAATGCCCTAGAAAAGGCCCTTTTAAGGACTATTGTTATAAATATACAAAAAAGGCTGTGCTGATTACCATGCAACGTGTTACCTGGAATAGGGTAGAAACTTGTGAATAATTGCACACGCCAGCTGGAATAAGCCGAAGACAGGCCGGATTCAGAGCCAAAGGAGATGCCGCTGTACACACATCAATGGGTTTCTTCTCCACAAATGAAAAACGACAGGCTGCAGTGTAAAAACAGGAGACAGCGCAAATCCGATTCAAGGTAGTATTTAATGAACATGTATATCCACACGCTAGTAATACAGACTTACTAGATACAAAGACAAAAAGAGCCCCAAAGGTGATGGAGTGTAGTCCAAATCTTCACAGCAAACCAACAACGGAGCCTACGTAAACCCGGAAAGTCAAAGCGTCAAACTTCGAAAATTCTACGCGTTTCGCCGGTGACACCCCGGCTTTCTCAAGAGTCTTGAGAAAGCCGGGGTGTCACCTGCGAAACACGTAGAGTTATTCTTGGTCTTTTGGAGGATCCGTAGCAGAAGGAGTAAAGCTTCCAGTGACGTACGCAACTGACCTCAAGCCGGGAATTTTCGAAGTTTGACGCTTTGACTTTCCGAGTTTAAGTAGGCTCCGTTGTTGGTTTGCTGTGAAGATTTGGACTACACTCCATCACCTTTGGGGCTCTTTTTGTCTTTGTATCTAGTAAGTCTGTATTACTAGTGTGTGGATATACATGTTCATTAAATACTACCTTGAATCGGATTTGCGCTGTCTCCTGTTTTTACACTGCAGCCTAAGGACTATTGTTATTTATTTTAGTGCTAGGGTTTGTTTTTGTTTTCGGTGGGTTTTTTAATTTTATGGAGCATGTGGTTTAGTGTTAGATATATCTTTTTTTATTTTGGATGCTGTAGTTTATTTTTTGTAACTTATCTTTTTTTATTTTTTGTAACTTTGAATTTTATTTTTTTGTAATTTAGTGGGGTTTGTTTAAAGGGGGAGGTTTAGTTTAGTTCTAGTTTGTATTGGGATGTGGCGGTTTAGGCCTTAATCTCATAACCAACCCTATACCCAAATGAGGGATGATTATATGATTATTATTAGTTAGTATTTTGTAGGCCTTAATCTCCTAACCATCCCCAATACCTGTATGGGGGTTAATTAGGTAATTTTTGTTAGTTAGTATTTTGTAGGCCTTAATCTCCTAACCACCCCTCATGCCTGTATGGGGGTTGAATAGGTGATTATTGATGGTTATTATTTATTAGGCATTAATCAACTAGCCACTCCTCATGCTAGGAATAAGTGAATGTGTTAATATTCTAATTTGAATGTTAGAACGAATGTTATTGTAGAAATTCGATTTACTTTATCGAATGTTGATAAGAATAAATATTCTTAAAAATTCTATAATCAAATGCTATTTACAGTTTTCAAATGTCACTTTTAAATTTGAATGTTCATA
The DNA here is from genome assembly GCF_027579735.1 of Bombina bombina. NCBI lineage: Eukaryota > Metazoa > Chordata > Amphibia > Anura > Bombinatoridae > Bombina > Bombina bombina. The sequence goes on along the minus strand of NC_069502.1, from coordinate 899,502,597 downwards.
ATTAGATCAAATGTCCACATTTGAAATTTAGAATGTAACATTCAATTTAACAAATACTATTCAGAAGTTCAATAGTTCATGTGGTAGGGAATTTAGTAAATTGATACATAATAGATGCAAATATATAGATTTTTCAAATTTGAATATTGCATAATTTGAATATTGCACATAAAGAAAGCATTAGAAATACTATTACAAATATATCATTCAAATTTTTCTAATTCAAATATTGCATAATTCGAATATTGCATATAAAGAAAGCATTAGAAATGCTATCATAAATATATACATTATAATTTTTAGAATTCGAAAATTACATCACTCAAATTGAATTATTAGAAACATTTGAATAGAATATTACATTTAAAGAAAGTATTAGAAATACAATTACATTAAATGAATGTTAGAATGTTGTACAAACATTCAAAATTCAAAATGAACGAATGTTTTAAAATTTGTTAAATTTTTTGAATGTTGCAAAACATTCGCCCATCCCTACCTTATACTTTTATGGGAGTTAATTAGATGATTATTGATGGTTACCATTTATTATTCCTTAAACATATAACCACCCCTCATAACTGTTTGGACGTTGATTAGGTGATTAGGTTAGGGCAGATTAGGGGTTAATAGTGCATTTATCTTCATTTTTTTATAAAAATTATGTATTCATATGTATTATGCATATTCTTTTAACTACTGTATATTAATTAATATGTATTTATTTTTTATTGTGCTTTTTATTTTAAATATAAATATATATTTTGTACATTTATATTCATCTTACAAAAGGCATTAGTATTACACTTGTTTTATTACATAACACCTGTTATGTATGCAGTTATGTAATACTATAATTATAATTCAACTGTCTTTTATAACATAAATATCTATTTCAAAGATATATGTAAATTTACAATAACAAATGCATCAAGCAAGAATATCTACATTTGAATTTATATATCCAATACTTAAACTATTATGTTTTCAGATTTTAATATAAAATGTTTAGTTATGTATAGTAAAACAGTGCAGCAATATACTTTCATTAATTATTTTTCCCCCTTTTAATGCAATATAGCTCAGAAATTTGCATTTTTTCTAATTCTCAGACCTTGGAAAGCACTCTGCAGGTTTCTTAAGGCTAACTCTGCTGCATATCATTATAATTACCTACATCTGAAAGCAACTGAAAAACAATTAACTTTATTCTAGTAATATAACCCTGGATAGCCTTGTTGTTTGCAGACTAAAGCCTGGATTGGCTTCTCTAAATGAGGCAGCTGTTGGGTGGAGTTTGGCTAATGACAAAAATACAGCAAACAAGATTTTAGTTTGTTTTACCAATGTTTAGACTTGGCTGGTATGTTATTCTATAGCAAGACAAACAGAAAGGTCTCATAATTACAAGATGTTTATTGTCATTTAAAGCTCAGTATATAAATGTAAAATCTGGATTATTTTTTGACCTATCACAGAATAACAGTTGATGATATGATAAAAAGTGCATTCAATGCAAACGCTTTGTTCGTAAAAGGGTATTAAACATTCATAGAATCTATATTTATATACATACATGTATGTATTCTTTAACACACCCTGATTACATTTTTTAATGGCATTATAAATTTATTTGAGTCAAATCCTTTGCTAATATTGCACTAAGCAATGCAAATACATTCAGTATTCCTTAAGAATTGAGTATGCATGCTTATTTCCCTTTAAGGTTTACATTTTTCTCCTTTCTTTAAATGTATCCTTGATCTCTCTTATTAATAAAAGAAGATGCTTTTGTAATTTGCCAAGTTATTGAAAAAATCCTTCAATTCTGTTAATTGTAATATGTAGTGTCATGCAGGGTTATAGTCAATTACCATACATCTTGAGGACTAAAAATGAAGTGTGATGAATTACAAATACCTGTGGTAAGAAATGAAAACATTGTTTAGTAATTATAGAATAGAACTTTTTAAATGTTTTTAAATTAACATTTCATCATTTTTGCTTAATATTCTTTAAAGTGGCATTAAAGTTTTGCTCTAGTCCATTAAAGGGATAGGAAAGCTAAAATGAAACTTACACGAATCAGATAAAGCATGTAATTTTCATACACTTTTAAAATCGCTTCTATTTTCAAATGTGCTTTGTTTTATTGTATCCATTGTTAAAAATGAATACGCACATATCTCTATATATATATCTATACCTATAAATTCATATAGATCTATAGGTATAGATATATATTTTCCCAACAAAAAAGTTATATTAATAAAAATAAAATTTTCTTCTATGTGAAAAACATTGAAATGTAAAATATTTGTAACTACATTTGATTTTAGCACTGTAGGTCTAACGCAGTGTCTGAATAGCGTGCAAGTGAAGTGTTAGGTTATTTTGGAAAGCGTGCTCCATTGAAGTCTATGGGCAGAAGAAGTTAATGTGGCCACAATGTCTGAAGTCCTGAAATTTGCAAACATTGGGTTTAGCTTGCGCACAAAAATGTACTTTTAATATGTGCGCTAACCCGCCCACGTTAAAAAGTTTTCCTTGAGCGGTATTTGCGCGCAAGCAAAAAAAAAATTAAGCGTGTCACTTGTAATCTGGCCCTGAGTTTCTGAGGTACACAATAAATAAAAACTTAAATAGAAAAAGGTTTACTGTGCCTTTATATAACAAATTGCAGACCTAGTACAATTTGTTTTGGGTCATTTTCAGGCTCTGTTAGGTTTTGGGGCAGAATTATTTAGAAGAATGGGTTAAAAAGTGCACAACTAAAAAATTGTAAATTCCATTAATGTCCAAAAAGTACGGACTTTATTAATGGACCACTAAATACAGTAGAATTGCATAATTAACAAGTGTATAATAAAAACACAATGCAATAACACTTACTCTGAATTTCACAAAAGCAGTAGACTATTTTTCTGGCAAATTTATTTTTCTCCCATTTGCCAGCCCCTATACCATGTGACAGACATCAGCCAATCACAGACTAGTCTATGTATACCGTGTGAGCTTGTGCACATGCTCAGAAGGAGCTGGTGTGCCTCAAAGAATGTGCATTTAAAAAGAATGTGACAAAATTTGGTAGTGGAAGTAAATTGGAAAGATTTTTTAAAATTGTGTGATCTTTCTAAATCAAGAAAGTTTGATTTTCACTTGAGTGTACCTTTAATAAATATCCATAACAAAGAACTTTGTAGAAAAAAATAATGATACGTTTTTCATCTTAAAAATAATTTATTTTTAATTCTGGTTAATATCAGTCTAGTGAAGGTGTGGAACTACTGCAGGTGCAATGGATCCTGGGCCCAAGAGATATGGTATCCCATAGTAGCGAAGCCACCACCTGACTATAGTGCCCTGAATACATTTTTTAAGGGTTTATCATCTTTGTTTTTGGTGTATTAATTTGATTTTGATAAATTAATAGCAGCTCCCTTTGGCCCCTATCCAAGTAAATTAATATGTATTTTAGCCAGATGATCACTACAGGGTATTCCCACAGCCATCACATGTTAAACAATCCTAAAAAGTGACCTTATTGAAAAGGGGTCTTCAGAGTCTCCAGGCCTATGACTTATTTTAAGCACCTAACGACACCTAATGAGTCTCAAACAGCTGGGACTTGGTATTACATACGGGAGCTGAGATTCAGGGATTATTGTAGTCAATTTCCATCCAAGTACCTTCTTATATTACAATAGGCCAAGCAGTTCTGGGTCTAAGTGACATCATCACACCTACTAGTGCTGATGTCATCAACATAACCAAATTTCTCAGGTGGTGCCTAATAAACCAGACTTATACCCCTAGAGCTGCTTGGGGGGGTGGATGATTCACTTCAAAAGTACCCGACCCCCCAGAGCAGGGATGGGCAAATGTGGCTAAATCAAAATTCGAATGTTAAAATGAATATTCCTTTGTATATGTCTATATAAAGCTGAACTGATAGAGAGTGATTCACCAGAAGTATAAAACATTAAACAAATATATATTTTTAGCACAGAAACAAAATATTATTCCTTTTATGACTTTTTAAGACGTAGGTATTCTTTTTGCAGTGTGGTACATGATACTATTAAAGTATGCATATTTTTGCAAATACTGATTTTCTGTTTAAACTTTATATTTTTTAAATTCTTTTTTTCAACCAAGTTGAAATATGTATGTAGATATGATCTGTATGTAAATTAGATTTGTAAGCAAACGCATATCTCAAGAGACATCTGCAAAATTACAAAACAAACAATATAGATGAAGACTTCAATCAGTGCACTCATTTAAAATTCACAGCTCATGAGTGCTATTTTGGCATTGCAATTCGTACACATTCTATGCTTCTAAACTGCCTTAAACAACATTCCATCTGCATGCAAAATATATCATTTCTAGTGTATAAAAATTGTAAAAAAAAAAAAAAATAAGTGAAAACAATGTACAGTTTATTAGCATTCAGAATAATTGGTTCTGGGTAACAAATCACCAAGATTACAAGTTGTGCGCTAAACCCGGTGCGTAAATAACGCAAACAATTTTGCGGTATCGCACTCTCCATAGCAATGCCATTACAAGTTACAGAAAAACCTTCTTTTGTTGGGCAATATGTTGCGATTAGCTCCATGCCGTACAAAAGCCAAGGCCTGATTTGACGTGCTCGTGCACGTTTTCCCCCATAGACATCAATGAAAAAAAAGTGTTAAAAAAAAAACTAAAACCTACAATTGTAGAATGGCGATCGCTATAAAGCATTCCCCATTGATATCTATAGAGATAAGACGATTATGTAAAAACATAACACCCTAACATAAACCTATAGTCTAAATACCCCTGATCCGCCGCCCACCGACATTGCCAACACTAAATAAAGTTATTAACCCCTAAACCACCGCACAACATCGCCGACACTAAATAAACCTACTAACCCCTAATCTGCCGCCCACCCGCATCGTTGACACTGAATAAATCTATTGACTCCTAAACCGCTGCCCCCGACATAGCCAACACTAAATAAACCTATTAACCCCTAAACCACTGCCCCCGACATCGCCGACACTGTGTCTGTTGCATGAGAGTGTTTGTGTGTGTGTGGTGTATCTGTTGCATGAGAGTGTGTGTGTGGTGTGTCTATTGAATGAGAGTGTGTGCGTGTGGTGTGTCTTTTGCATGAGAGTGTGTGTGGTGTATCTGTTGCATTAGTGTGTGTGTGTGTGTGTGTGTAGTGTGTATGTTGCATGAGAGTGTGTGTGTGGTGTGCCTGTTGCATGAGAGAGTGTGTGTGTGGTGTGTCTGTTGCATGAGAGTGTGTGTTATTACGTTTTACAACACTTTGAAGTTTGACTACAATCAGGAGTAAAGTACACACACATTTAGTCACTTTGCAAAAATTTCAGCTATCTTGTATATTAGTTACTAATATTTTCAAACAAAGTATAAAAACAGGGTCGCGAAGATATGTGGTATCATGACACTGGGTCTTGGGAAAAAAAGTTTGAAGAACCCTGCTCTAAACCACCGACCCCCCACATCGCAACTACTATAATAAACCTATTAACCCCTAAACCATCGGTGCCCCCACATTGCAACTACTAAACTAAACCTATTAACCCCTAAACTGCCAGCCCCCCACATTACGATACACTAATTTAAACTATTAACCCCTAAATCTAACAGCCCCTAACTTTAAATTAAAGTTACAATATACTAACTACCTTAAAATAAATAAAAACTTACCTGTGAAATAAAAACAACCTAAGCTTAAACTATAAATTAACCTAACATTACTATTTTAAAAAACTAAAATAAACGAAAAATTAAAAAACCTAAGTTACAAAATTAAAAAATCCTAACACTACAAAAAAATAAAAAAAAGTCTAACATTACAAATACAAACACTAAAATTACGAAAAATAAAATAAATCTAAGATTACAGAAATAATAAACGAAATTATCCAAAATAATAAAAATTAAACCTAATCTAATACCACTAAAAAAACAAAAAAGCCACCCCAAAATAAAAACACCCCCTAATCTAACAATAAACTACCAATAGCCCTTAAAAGGGCCTTTTGTAGGGCATTGCCCTAAGTTAACCAGCTCTTTTACATAAAAAAATTACAAAGTACCCCCACTCAACCAACCCCCCCAAAGACAAAACCTAAGTCTAAAAAAACCTAAGCCACCCATTGCCCATAAAGGGGCATTTGTATGGGCGTTACCCTTAAAAGGGCAATCAGCTCTTTAGTGCCCATTAAAAAGTAAAAAAATCCCCAATCTAATAAAAAAAGACACCCCCCCAAAAAAAAAACAAACAAAACTAACACTAACCCCAAAAAATGTACTCACAGTTCCTGAATTCTGGACATCTATCTTCATCCAGGCGGCGACAAGTCTTCATTTAGGCGGCGACATCTTTATCCATCGTGGGGGCATCTTCTATCTTCATCACAGTGACGCAGAGCTGTGGCGGTGCGGAGCTGAGCAGGACCATTGGCGACGACGACATCCAGCGCAGAGCCTCCTCTTCATGCGATCTCCGCCGCACACTGAAGATTGAATGCAAGGAACCCCTTTTATATTTGGGGTACCTTGCATTTCCTTTGGCTGAAATATTCAAATCAGCCAATAGGATGATAGCTGCTTAAATCCTGTTGGCTGATTTTAACAGCCAAAAGTCACATCTCCAACATCTACAAATGACGTGTAGAAATTTATTTCTGTCGTGATTTTCACTAACAGTACTGGAATCTTCATAACTGGTATTTAAAACAGGATTGCTGTAACATGAGTTCAAAAGGAACCTATTGCAATTTAATTCCATCCTCACCACTGCTTAATTATCTGAATGCCATTTGTATCTTGGCATGATGGACATACTAGACATGATAGTTCAATGGCTATATTGTCACTTTTAATATTTAATGATTGTAAACACGTTTCCAGTCTGGTGTGAACTGAAAACAAGAACAAGACTACAGGGTTCTATTAGAAGGACATGATTTTAACAGTAATAAACATGCTCCCTCACCTTTTGGTATCTGTTAGGCCTGTGCAAATCCAGATCTTAGTGTGTTTCACTTTCACAAACAATGAATGCAGCTCCAAAAAGAGCTGAATCCTGTGAGTGGCTGCCTTCTTCTGCATACGAATCATAACACATTATCCAAATACACAGGCCTAGTGTCTGTATAATAGTTGGTCAAATGAGACTGCACCTTCATGATCAGGTTTTTATAGGGGACATGTTTTCATGCAAGTCCAAGTCCAAACACATTCGCCTACATTATTGAACTCCTAAATTCAAAAATCACTTTTGCCAATTTGCAAACACTGTCTGACTTTTGATAGCGTGATGTTATTGCGTAGAGAAATATAAATAGTGAGCTTTACTGTTATGGGATAATATGTGGTGACCCCATGTTAAACCTTTTCACAGTGAGGTCATAATAATATGTTGTAAATGATTGCTGTATAACATCCGGGTATATTAGTACTTCTTTACTCTGCTCTCTGTGAGTTCTGTTGAAAAAAAAAAACAGACTAGCAATCTTTATCCACTGTTATAGCTTTTGCACAATAACTTTTAAGATATTTAAGTTCATTAACCAGTCCCCGCTATAAGGTCTTGTGTCTGTAGACTATCGGCAGTGTTTTGGCCTCTGAGAGCAGATCCTCTGGCGTCGCTATGCCTGATCAGCGTCTTGCTGTTTCCCACTTTGAATCTGCCTGGTGGCGGTGAGTGATGACGTCAGAGTCGGTGTCGGAGACGCCAATCAGCTCCTAACTTTGCAATAAGCATGCAGAAACCATCCCAACAAGTTTAGGAGACAATGTAGTATATTAAAATATAACCTTCAATGTGTCCATTTAAAAGAAACAAGTCAGCTATGATTTTTCACTGAATACTTGTTGCTTTTAAATGGACACATTAAACTTGTTGGGATTGTTTCTGCATGATTATTGAACTCCTCCTAAACATCATTGCAACTTGGGGAATGTGAGTTCAATAATGTTGGCTCAAACACTGTAAAATGAACTGTAACCATGTTTGGAGTGCAAGAACGCAAGCCCCCTATAAAAACCCGGTAATGAAGGTACAGCATCTTCCTTGCAGATACCATGTTGTAAGAGAGCTGGTTCCCATCTTTTACAGTTTAAGTACTGTTAAAATCCAGTATAAGAATACATCATCATTCCTAATAGAAACCCATAGTTTACTTTTTGTTTTCAGATTATGCGTAAAGGGACACTGAACTCAATTTTTTTCTTTCATGATTCATATAGAGCATGCAATTTTAAGCAACTTTCTTATTTACTCCTATTATTCATTTTTCTCCGTTCTCTTGCTATCTTTATTTGAAAAAGAAGGCATCTAAGCTTTTTTTTAGGTTCAGTACTCTGGACAGCACTTTTTTATTGGTGGATGAATTTATCTACCAATCAGCAAGGACAACCCAGGTTTCATGCTCTATCTGAATCACCAAAGAAAAAAAATTGGGTTCAGTGTCCCTTTAACTGGAAAACTGGAAAAGTTGCTTTTACAAATAACAAATGTTAATATTAAAAAATAAATAAAATGCAATATAACCATTAAGAAATCATGTCAAGTATTTCCATCATACCAAAACACAAATGACATTCAGATGGTTAAGCAGTGATGAGGATTGAATCCGAATAGAATAGGTTAATGTCACACATGTAATTGAGCATTTGCCTTACAATGTGAACAAAAAGGGTTAATTCAAGAACACTTTACTGTAACCTTAAGAGGTGTGAAACGGCTATTGTATATGTCAGTTTCGGGTGACCATCAAGTTTCTATCCTGATAACAAGTACTTAACACACAAAAAGGCCTTTTTTCTGGAACTTTTTCTATTAAAAAGGCAATTGCGGCTGTGCGCTTTTAATACACAGATCCATTTTGCATTGTGATTACTTGGAAAACTCACCAACCAATGCGGACAGAAAGCAAGGTGGAATGGACCATAGTTAAAGGCTGTAAGGAGGTTGATTGATGGTTCATTGCAGTCACTGTGTCTTCACCAGGCTTGCAGCTTGGGGGGTACTCTGACTGATTTGCGGCGGACCAAGAACTCCCTATGTTATGTTGTTGCATTGAGCTGAGCTTCACCTTTTGTCAGCAGCTTTGGGCCTTGTATTTATTTAGTTATTGCCGGCTTCCCTTGCTTTTCAATAAATACAAACCATGGGTCTTTAATCACCTCTTATGTTAAGTGTGTTTATTTCTAGCTTAGTTATTGATAGTTAAGAAGTTAAGTTTTGTTTAGTTATTGTTGAGCATTGTCAGTTACTCATGACAATAGGGCATTTAATCCTTTAAAGGGTTATGTTTTAGGACATAAATTGTAATTATGGCTATAATCAATGCATTGTCATTAACCAATTTACGTTAAATTTTCCAGTCCTGTTGTGATTGCCAAACACTATAAAACTACTAAATATAAAACAAATAGATCATTGTATTTTTTTTTTCTTTTATATCCTTGAATGGAAAGTCTTTTGAAACTCAAACCATGGCTACACGAAAATGGCAAACTTAAAAAATACTATCTAATATATAATAATTGCTATGATATAATGCAAATGTTAAAACAATTTTATACTACCAATGAAATTTATGTCACATGGATAATAGCACCATAGTATGAAATTGCTTGAATTTTACCTTATTAAAATGTTTCTCTAAGATAATCATTGTATTGGTATATTTATGAAACTATAAATAGACTACTATGACATAAAATTATTTTTCTCATGCTATATTGATCATCTAAGCTCACTTTTTATAAACATTAATTGATTACGCTAGTAAAACAGAGCTAATAGATTATTAACAATCTTATAAACTCTTAAATTTTGCTTTAAGAATTTGTGTACTATAATCACTGTAATTATAACTAAAATCATGCCATGGTAAGTGCCTGCAATTTCCAACTTAGGGCTAGGTTACGAGTGGAGTGCTATATATCGCTCCTGCTTGTGCGTTAAGTACAGTAGACTTCCGCTTTTTGTGTACGTCAGATACTGCGCACAATAAAATTCGAAAGCAAAAAGTTTTTACTTGCGCGAAAAGCTGAAGTTCAAACATCGTGGACATATTAATGTATTCCCCCCCTAGACTTCAATAGAGAGTGAAAAGTGGACAGAAAAGACACCCATCGCGCAAAACCAAATAAAATTTTCTCAAGCGCGCTAACTCAACATGAAATATTAATATTTCCCATTCCATGGGATATATTAGGCAGCAAGTGAACAGTCAGTTCTTGAATTTCATGTGTTGAAAATAGGAAAAATGGGCAAGCGAAAAGATCTGAGTGATTTTGACAAGGGTTAAATATTTATGGCTAGATGACTGGGTCAGAGCATCTCCCAAACAACAAGTCTTGTGGGATGTTCCCGGTATGCAGTGGTTACTACTTATCAAAAGTGCTGCAAGGAAGGATATCCGGAGAACCAGCATCAGGGTAATAGGCACCCAAGGATGGATGCACATGAGGAGCAAAGGCTAGCCTATCTGGTCTAATCACACAAAAGAGCTACTGTTGCTGAAAAAAATAATGCTGGCCATTATAGAAAGGTGTCAGAACACACGGTGCATCACGGTTTCCAGTGTATGGGGCTGCATAGCCACAGACTGGTCAGAGTGCCCATGATGACCCATGTCCACCACCAAAAGCATCTTCAATGGGGACGTGAGCATTAGAACTGGACCATGGAGCAATGGAAGAAGGTTGCCTGGCCTGCGTGTGAGTCATTTACCTGGGGAAGAGATGGCAGCAGGATGCACTATGGGAAGAAGGCAGGCAGTGTTATGCTCTGGGCAATGTTCTGCTGGGAAACCTTGGGTCCTGGCATTCATGTGGATGTTACTTTGACACGTACCACCTACTTTGAGAGTGTTGCTAACCATGTACACCTCTTCATGGCAATGGTGTTCTATGATGGCAGTGGCCTCTTTCAGCAGGATAAAGCACCCTGCCACAATACAAAAATAGTTTAGGAATGGTTTGAGGAACATGACAAAGAGTTCAAGGCATTGCATTGGCCTCCAAATTCCCCATATCTCAATTTGATTGAGCATCTATGGGATGTGCTGGAACAACAAATCCGATCCATGGAGGCCAACCTCGCAACCTGCAGGACTTAAAGGATCTGCTGCTAATACCTTGGTGCCAGATACCACAGGAAATGTTCTGAGGTCTTGTGGAGTCTATGCCTCAATGCATTAGAGCTGTTTTGGCAGCTACATGATATTAGGCAGGTGGTTTTAATGTTGTGGCTAATCAGTGTATATATACATCAGAGATGTGGACTTGAGTCACATAATTCTCTTGGTGTCCTTTGTTGAAGGAGTAGTCAAGCACTACTGTGAGCTAGCTGACCACATCTGGGATAGACAATAACAAGAGGCATATATGTGCAGCCACCAATCAGCAGCCATCTCCCAGTAGTGCATTGTTGCTTCTGAAGCTACCTTGGTATGTTTTTCAACAAAGGATACAAATAAACAAAGATAATTTGATAAAAGAAAGAAATTGAAAAGTTTAAAATGCTTTATATGAAAAAAGGAAGTTTAATTTTAACTTAATATTTTTTATCTGAAAGCATTTGGCAATCAGTGTTTAACATAAATACTTATTTGAACTTAAATAATATACATTTTTATTATGAACATTTGATTATTTTATAGTGACTTTAACTTCTCTTTAATGAATATTGTAATATTAGTTTCTCTTTTGAATTGCATAACTTTATCAACATCTCTATAATATGGCTGTAGCTTTTAAAGTAATGTTATATATACCAGTATATATTTTTTTTAAACTCATAACAAACATTTCTTTTCTAGGTTTCTCTTTCTATGTCATATGCGTGATCTTCTAACCTCTCTGCTTCTCTAAGACTTATTTAAAATAAATTTTTAATGAACATATTTCACATCTTCTTTTCTGTTTTTAAATCTCAGCTGAAAAATTATCTTGATATTTTTTCACACATACAGACTGACTTTTCATTTACTTGACCTCCTTGCATTACTCTTAATTAATTCTATTCCATTCTTTCCACATCTGGAAGAAATTATATAAAAAAACGTAGAACATTTAAAGTCACTTGGAAGTTGAAATTAAAGGGGTATGAAACCCTTCATTTTTCTTTTTTGATTCAGATAGAGCATCAACAACAAAAGGCAGCACCCGGTTAATCCACACATTCACAGAGAAGGATACGGTAGTAAAAATGCAAAAAATGTTTAATAGTCACTATTAGACATGGAACAAACAGCATAGGGTATCAAAATCTCTGAAATATATTACCTACAATCATCTGTGTATTTTAAACCGCTCAATGTAGTCAATGGGGCTCAATATGAGTTAACGGATTAGGTCAGTATGTTTTACATGAATACACTGTATAAATGCTGCTTAAGGGCTTACCTCCTTGCTCCCAAAGAAGCGATGGTCTCTAACGCTGCTTCCAGACTCGGCTGGTGGGTGAGAAAAGAAATGCTGACGCTTTCGCCATTCAGCACATACTCACCCTTGCAGCTCGACCTCCTTGTGCCTCTGCAGAGAGGTGCCCCAATGATAGGCAGCCTTTCATCCTTAGTAGCGTGTCCCGACTCCTTCTCCTGACTCCGTTCCCAGTCTTCAGCCCTTACAGATGATGTCACAATGTTCCGTGATTGAAAAAAACACTTTTACTTTTACTCGCAGTCACTTGCGGTTACTTGCGGTAGCTTGAATTATTTGCCCGGATTCAGGTCACCTCCCTCTGGATGGGAAGAAACTGGTGCATTCGGCATATATAGATGAGCAAAAAGAAACTATTCCCAAGCGGAGGAACTTTGTATAAAAAACTTGAATACTTTATTTGCGAACATCTTTAAAAACAGCAGGTTGTCATAAACAAAAAACATGCTCAGACACAATCGTCTAACGCGTTTCAGCTTACATAGCTGTGGGCTGGATACCGAAGATAAGGAGACTTTCCTTTGAGCGCTGCTCTGTGTTCTTGTTACATTATGATTCAGATAGAGCATGCAATTTTAAACAACTTTCTAATTTACTTCTATTATCAAATTTTCTTTATGCTCTTGGTATCTTGTGTTAAAAAGAAGAGACATAAGCTCAGGAGTGTACACGTGTCTGGACACTCTATGACATCAGTTTTGCAAGAATGATATCCATTTGGAAAAGTGCTAGATGGCAGCACTATTTCCTGCCATGTAGTGCTCTAGATGCCTACCTAGGTATCTCTTCAACAAAATATGCCATGGAAACTGAGCACATGTGATAATAGAATTAAAATACGGCTAGATTACGAGTTTTGCGTTATGAGCGGCGCGGTGCTAACTTGCAAGCTATTGTCACCGCTCACTTACCTACAGTGCTGGTATTACAGTATAACAAAAAGTGAGCGTAGAGCAAAATTGAGCTCCATACCGCACTCCAATACCAGTGCTGCGGTGAGCGGTGGTAAGCTGGTTTTACATGCTCGTGCATGATTTCCCCATAGACATCAATGGGGAGAGCCGGTTGAAATAAATCCTAACACCTGCAATAAAGGAGCGTAAAGCTCCGTAACGCAGCCCCATTGATTCCTATGGGGAAAGAAAATTTATGTTTACACCTAACACCCTAAGATGAACCCTGAGTCTAAACACCCCTAATCTTACACTTATTAAACCCTAATCTTCCGCCCCCGACATCGCCGACACCTACATTATACTTATTAACCCCTAATCTGCCGCCCCCGACATTGCCGACACCTACATTATAATTATTAACCCCTAATCTGCTGCCCCCAACATCGCCGCCACCTACCTACATTTATTAACCCCTAATCTGCCGCCCCCAACGTTACTAAAGTTATTAACCCCTAACCCTAAGTCTAACCCTAACCCTAACACCCACTAACTTTAATATAATTAAAATAAATCTAAATAAAACCTACTATTAATAACTAAATAATACCTATTTAAAACGAAATACTTACCTGTAAAATAAACCCTAAGCTAGCTACAATAAAACTAATAGTTACATTATTTCTAGCTTAGGTTTTATTTTTATTTCACAGGCAAGTTTGTATTTATTTTAACTAGGTAGAATAGTTTGTAAATAGTTATTAACTATTTACTAGCTACCTAGCTAAAATAAATGCAAATTTACCTGTAAAATAAACCTAACCTGTGTTACACTAACACCTAACCTTACACTACAATTAAATCAATTACATTAATTAAATACAATTACCTAAATTAAAAAAAAACAAACACTAAATTACACAAAATAAAAAAATAAATTATCAGATATTTAAACTAATTACACCTAATCTAATAACCCTATCAAAATAAAAAAGCCCCCCCGAAAATAAAAAAACTAGCCTAAACTAAACTACCAATAGCCCTTAAAAGGGCCTTTTGTGGGGCATTGCCCCAAAGAAATCAGCTCTTTTACCTGTAAAAAAAAATACAAACAACCCCCCAACAGTAAAACCCACCACCCACACAACCAACCCCCCAAATAAAATCCTAACTAAAAAAACCTAAGCTCCCCATTGCCCAAACCCCTAATCTAAATATAAAACCCATCCAATAAACCCTTAAAAAGCCTAACACTAACCCCGAAGATCCACTTACAGTTTTTGAAGACCCGAAATCCATCCTCAATGAAGCCGGCAGAAGTCCTCAACAAAGAGGCGGAAGTCTTCATCCAACTGGGCAGAAGTCTTCATCCAACCGGGCAGAAGTCTTCATCCAGATGGCATTTTCTATCTTCATCCACCTGGCACGGAGCGGGTCCATCTTCAAGACATCCGGCGCGGAGCATCCTCTTCAATCGACGTCTTCTTCCAAATGGCGTCCCTTAGATTTCGATTGGCTGATTGATTTCTATCAGCCAATCAGAATTAAGGTTGAAAAAATCCTATTGGCTGTTGCAATCAGCCAATAGGATTGAGCTTCAATCCTATTGGCTGATCCAATTAGCCATTAGGATTGAGATCGCATTCTATTGTCTGTTCCAATAAAAAAATCCTATTGGCTGTTCCAATCAGCCAATAGAATGCGAGCTCAATCCTACTGGCTGATTGAATCAGCCAGTAGGATTGAAGCTCAATCCTATTGGCTGATTGCAACAGCCAATAGGATTTTTTCAACCTTAATTCCGATTGGCTGATAGAAATCTATCAGCCAATTGGAATCTAAGGTACACCATCTTGGATGACGTCATTTAAAGGGAAACCTCATTTGGACATCGATTGAAGAGGATGCTCCATGCCGGATGTCTTGAAGATGGACCCGCTCTGTGCCGGATGGATGAAGATAGAAGATGCCGTCTGGATGAAGACTTCTGCCCGGTTGGATGAAGACTTCTGCCACTTCGTTGAGGACTTCTGGCGGCTTCGTTGAGGATTGATGTCGGGTCTTCAAAAACTGTAAGTGGATCTTCGGGGGTTAGTGTTAGGCTTTTTTAAGGGTTTATTGGGTGGGTTTTATTTTTAGATTAGGGGTTTGGGCACTTGAAAAAGAGCTAAATGCCCTTTTAAGGACAATGCCCATCCAAATGCCATTTTCAGGGCAATGGGAAGCTTAGTTTTTTTTTAGTTAGGATTTTATTTGGGGGGTTGGTTGTGTGGGTGGTGGGTTTTACTGTTGTGGGGTTGTTTGTATTTTTTTTACAGGTGAAAGAGCTGATTGTTTGTGGGCAATGCCCCACAAAAGGCCCTTTTAAGGGTTATTGGTAGTTTAGTTTAGTTTTTATTTTTTATTTTCGGGGGCTTTTTATATTTTGATAGGGCTATTAGATTAGGTGTAATTAGTTTAAATATCTGATAATTTATTTTTTTATTTTGTGTAATTTAGTGGGTTTTTTTTTGTAATTTAGGTAATTGTATTTAATTACAGTAATTGATTTAATTGTAGTGTAAGGTTAGGTGTTAGTGTAACTCAGGTTAGGTTTATTTTACAGGTAAATTTGTATTTATTTTAGCTAGGTAGCTAGTAAATAGTTAATAACTATTTACTAACTATTCTACCTAGTTAAAATAAATACAAACTTGCCTGTGAAATAAAAATAAAACCTAAGCTAGATACAATGTAATTATTAGTTATATTGTAGCTAGCTTAGGGTTTATTTTACAGGTATTTAGTTTTAAATAGGAATTATTTAGTTATTAATAGTAGGTTTTATTTAGATTTATTTTAATTATATTTACGTTAGGGGGTTTTAGGGTTAGACTTAGGTTTAGGGGTTAATAAATTTAGTATAGTGGTGGCGATGTTGGGGGCAGCAGATTATGGGTTAATAAATGTAGGTAGGTGGTGGCGATGTTATGGGCGGCAGATTAAGGGTTAATAATATATAAACTAGTGTTTGTGATGCGGGAGTGCGGCGGTTTAGGGTTTAATATGTTTATTATAGTGGCGGCGATGTCCGGAGTGGCAGATTAGGGGTTAATAATTTTGTTTTATTATTTGCGATGCGGGAGGGCCTCGGTTTAGGGGTTAATAGGTAGTTTATGGGTGTTAGTGTACTTTTTAGCACTTTAGTAATGATTTTTATGGTACAGCTTTGTAGCGAAAAACTCATCACTACTGACTTTCAGTTTACGGTATGGATCTTGGCGGTATAGGGTGTACCGCTCACTTTTTGGCCTCCCAGGCAGACTCGTAATACCGGCGCTATGGAAGTCCCATTGAAAAAGGACTTTTTGAAAGCTGCGGTAATTACGTTGTGTTACGGCCAAAAAAGTGTGCGGTGCCCCTAAACCTGCAAGACTCGTAATCCCAACGTTAGTGAAAAAGAGCCTTAACGCTGCTTTTTCACTCATACTGCAAAACTCGTAATCTATTTATTAAATAGATATATAAATAAATTTAAATTTAAATTTTATGCTTAATTAGACCCCTTTAAACTTTCATTATTCAGATACAGCATACAATTTAAAGGGACAGTAAACACATTGTAATTACATGACACTTATTTCTGTCTTGCTATAGAATATCATATAAGCCAAGTCAACACATTTATAAAACAAATTAACACCAAATTTGCTGCAATTGTATTTAAACTGCCAAATTCCACCCACCTTGCCTTTATCTAGTTGAGCCAATCTAGACTTCAGTCTGACAAAGCTAGGCCCAGTCATAATGTTAGTATACAGTAAAGCGCATTGTTTTGCCATTCTTATCTGTCAAAACCAATTAGAAAAAAGATATGTAGCAGAATTAGCCTTAAGAAGTCTGCAGTGTGCCTTTTTAGTTCTGATAATTATAGCAGCCAAAATTTTCAGAGCTAAATTATCTGCTAAGAAGCAAAATAAATAATGAAAGTATATTGCAAAATTGTTGCATAACTAAACCTTTTATTTTATAATTTCAAGGTGTTTACTGTCCCCTAAAAAAATCATACAGTTGTCATATCTCTTTCTCTCAATTGAAACTTTTCAATACAATATCTACAATTATTTTTGCATGATTTTTCACCCCTGCTAGCGAGTTTTTCAAATTGGGTCCTTATGTTCCACTACACCAGTGTTTCTCAACTGCGGTCCTCAAGTTCTCCCAACAGAACATGTATTCATTATAACTGAACCAGAGCACAGGTGAAGTAATCAGCTGATCAGTAACACCATGGTTACTAACCTGCTCTCAACCATTTGCTGATTATTCCACCTGTGCACAGGTTCAATTATAATGAAAACCTGGCCTGTTGGGGGTAGGTGAGGACCGCGGTTGAGAAACAATGCACTACACCATACTGAGGTAGGCTCATAAGCATTTGGGCCCAACGAGCTAAAGCTCTCTAGGCTGGTGAGATTATTAAAAAATGCTCGCCAGTACTTTTATTACCCTGGTGGAATGATCTAAAGCCACTTTTACCCTAAAAACAGGGTGTCTCACTAAGGGGCTTATACTGCATTTTCCTATGAAAAGTGTACAATAATATTTGAATTAAACATCATACAAAACGAATAATTGAACCATTCACACAAAAATAAGCAGAAAAAAATTGTATTGTTAAGGTGCATCAAAAATCGTAATGAAATTAATCCCCAAAAATCATATCTTACCAAAAACGTAAAATTTGTATGTAAATTACACAGGAAAAATCGTATTAAATATGCACAGCATAAATTGTAATTTTAGTGCACTGGATGTGCAAAAAACACTTAGCAGTTCATAATTATAATTACAAAATGCAAAGTGTAACTGTTTTTTTTTGTAAAATGGGCTGAACATGGGCGTTCCATGGGCGTATATGAAATTGTCTCTCAAATCCCAGCGTAATTCTATAAAAGATTTTCGCAATATAGATCTCACAGTTGTTTCTCTCAAATGAAAATGTAGTAAGCTTTTCTGAATACACTTACGCAGAAAGGAGCGTAATGTGATTTATATTGGAGCAGGATTTAATTTTTAAAGTGCGCCCCCTGCTCAATGCTAACTTCACTCTATAGAGTAAAGTGTCTCTTTCTAGTGAGCTTCATTACTTAAAGGGACACTGAACCCAATTTTTTTCTTTTGTGATTCAGATAGAGCATGACATTTTAAGCAACTTTCTAATTTACTCCTATTATCAAATTTTCTTCATTCTCTTGGTATCTTTATTTGAAATTCAAGAATGTAAGTTTAGATGCTAACCCATTTTTGGTGAACAACCTGGGTTGTCCTTGCTGATTGGTGGATAAATTCATCCACCAATAAAAAAGTGCTGCCAAGAGTCCTAAACCAAAAAAATAGCTTAGATGCCTTCTTTTTCAAATAAAGATAGCAAGAGAACGAAGAAAAATTGATAATAGGAGTAAATTAGAAAGTTGCTTAATATTGCATGTTCTATCTGAATCACCAAAGAAAAAAATTGGGTTCAGTGTCCCTTTAACATAGGAGCCATCTTGCCACTCACAGGGACTGCCCCTTTTATACAATCATTCCATGAGGCAGGCCCTGCGAGGGCTGGCGAGAAGAACCACATCTGAACTCTCATAGTTTAGATTATCGGGCTCTTAGGCACTATCGCCTAGATTTAGAGTTTTGCGGCCAAAGGGGTGCGTTAGCTACGCGTGCTTTTTTTCCCCCGCACCTTTTAAATACCGCTGGTATTTAGAGTTCACAGAATGGCAGGGTTTTCAGTGCGTTAGGCTCCAAAAAGGGAGCGTAGAGCATAATTTAACTCCACTGCAACTCTCGATACCAGCGGTGCTTACGGACGCGGCCAGCTTCCAAAACGTGCTCGTGCACGATTCCCCCATAGAAAACAATGGGGCTGTTTGAGCTGAAAAAAAAACCTAACACCTGCAAAAAAGCAGCGTTCAGCTCCTAACGCGGACCCATTGTTTCCTATGGGGAAACACTTCCTAAGTCTGCACCTAACACCCTAACATGTACCTCGAGTCTAAACACCCCTAACCTTACACTTATTAACCCCTAATCTGCCGCCCCTGCTATCGCTGACCCCTGCATTTTATTATTAACCCCTAATCTGCCGCTCCGTACACCGCCGCAACTTACATTATAGCTATGTACCCCTAATCTGCTGCCCCTAACACCGCCGACCCCTATATTATATTTATTAACCCCTAATCTGCCCCTCACAACGTCGCCGCCAGCTACCTACAACAATTAACCCCTAATCTGCCGACCGCATCTCACCGCTACTATAATAAAGTTATTAACCCCTAATCCGCCTCACTCCCGCCTCAATAACCCTATAATAAATAGTATTAACCCCTAATCTGCCCTCCCTAACATCGCCGACACCTAACTTCAAGTATTAACCCCTAATCTGCCGATCGGAGCTCACCGCTACTGTAATAAATGGATTAACCCCATAAAGCTAAGTCTAACCCTAACACTAACACCCCCCTAAGTTAAATATAATTTAAATCTAACAAAATAAATTAACTCTTATTAAATAAATTATTCCTATTTAAAGCTAAATACTTACCTGTAAAATAAACCCTAATATAGCTACAATATAAATTATAATTATATTATAGCTATTTTAGGATTAATATTTATTTTACAGGTAACTTTGTATTTATTTTAACCAGGTACAATAGCTATTAAATAGTTAAGAACTATTTAATAGCTAAAATAGTTAAAATAATTACAAAATTACCTGTAAAATAAATCCTAACCTAAGTTACAATTAAACCTAACACTACACTATCAATAAATTAATTAAATAAAATACCTACAATTATCTACAATTAAACCTAACACTACACTATCAATAAATTAATTAAATACAATATCTACAAATAAATACAATGAAATAAACTAACTAAAGTACAAAAAATAAAAAAGAACTAAGTTACAAAAAATAAAAAAATATTTACAAACATTAGAAAAATATTACAACAATTTTAAACTAATTACACCTACTCTAAGCCCCCTAATAAAATAACAAAGCCCCCCAAAATAAAAAATGCCCCACCCTATTCTAAATTAAAAAAGTTCAAAGCTCTTTTACCTTACCAGCCCTGAACAGGGCCCTTTGCGGGGCATGCCCCAAAGAATTCAGCTCTTTTGCCTGTAAAAAAACCACATACAATACCCCCCCCCCCAACATTACAACCCACCACCCACATACCCCTAATCTAACCCAAACCCCCCTTAAATAAACCTAACACTAAGCCCCTGAAGATCTTCCTACCTTATCTTCACCATGCCAGGTTGACCGATCCGTCCTCGGAAGTCTTGATCCAAGCCTCGGAAGTGTTGATCCAAGCCCAAGCGGGGGGCTGAAGAGTGACGTCCATCCTCGGGCTGAAGTCTGGATCCAAACGGCGGCTGAAGAAATCCATCATCGGGCTGAAGTCGGAAGACCATCATCGGAATGATGTCTTCTATCAAGCAGCATCTTCAATCTTCTTTCTTCCGGAGCGGAGCCATCTTCTTCCCAGCCGACGCGGATCCATCCTCTTCTAACGACGCCTACTAGCCGAATGACGGTTCCTTTAAATGACGTCATCCAAGATGGCGTCCGTCGAATTCCGATTGGCTGATAGGATTCCATCAGCCAATCAGAATTAAGGTAGGAAAATTCTGATTGGCTGATGGAATCAGCCAATCAGATTGAGCTCGCATTCTATTGGCTGATCGGAACAGCCAATCGGATTGAACTTGAATCTGATTGGCTGATTCCATCAGCCAATCAGAATTTTCCTACCTTAATTCCGATTGGCTGATAGAATCCTATCAGCCAATCGGAATTTGACGGCCGCCATCTTGGATGACGTCCCTTAAAGGAACCGTCATTCGGCGAGTAGGCGTCGGTAGAAGAGGATGGATCCGCGTCGGCTGGAAGATGATGGCTCCGGAAGAAAGAAGATTGAAGATGCGGCATCATAGAAGACTTCATCCCGATGATGGACTTCTTCAGCGCCCGCTTGGATCAAGACTTCAGCCCGATGATGGATTTCTTCAGCCGCCGCTTGGATCCAGACTTCAGCCGGAGGATGGACGTCACTCTTCAGCCCCCGCATGGGCTTGGATGAAGATTTCGGAGGCTTGGATGAAGACTTCAGAGGACGGATCGGTGAACCTGGTATGGTGAAGATAAGGTAGGAAGATCTTCAGGGGCTTAGTGTTAGGTTTATTTAAGGGGGGTTTGGGTTAGATTAGGGGTATGTGGGTGGTGGGTTGTAATGTTGGGGGGGGTATTGTATGTTTTTTTTTACAGGCAAAAGAGCTGAATTTTTTGGGGCTTCCCCCGCAAATGGCCCTTTTCAGGGCTGGTAAGGTAAAAGAGCTTTGAACTTTTTTAATTTAGAATAGGGTAGGGCATTTTTTTATTTTGGGGGTCTTTGTTATTTTATTAGGGGGCTTAGAGTAGGTGTAATTAGTTTAAAATTGTTGTAATATTTTTCAAATGTTTGTAAATATTTTTTTATTTTTTGTAACTTAGTTCTTTTTTATTTTTTGTAATTTAGTTAGTTTATTTAAATGTATTTATTTGTAGGTATTGTATTTAATTAATTTATTGATAGTGTAGTGTTAGGTTTAATTGTAACTTAGGTTAGGATTTATTTTACAGGTAATTTTGTAATTATTTTAACTATTTTAGCTATTAAATAGTTCTTAACTATTTAATAGCTATTGTACCTGGTTAAAATAAATACAAAGTTGCCTGTAAAATAAATATTAATCCTAAAACAGCTACAATGTAATTATTCGTTATATTGTAGCTATATTAGGGTTTATTTTACAGGTAAGTATTTAGCTTTAAATAGGAATAATTTATTTAATAAGAGTTAATTTATTTCATTAGATTTAAATTATATTTAATTTAGGGGGGTGTTAGTGTTAGGGTTAGACTTAGCTTTAGGGGTTAATAAATTTATTATAGTAGCGGTGAGATGCGGTCGGCAGATTAGGGGTTAATTATTGTAGGTAGCTCGCGGCGACGTTGTGGGGGGCAGATTAGGGTTTTAATAAATATAATATAGGGGTCGGCGGTGTTAGGGGCAGCAGATTAGGGGTACATAGGGATAACGTAGCTGGCGGCGGGGTACGGAGCGGCAGATTAGGGGTTAAAAAAATTTAATCGAGTGGCGGCAATGTGGGGGGACCTCGGTTTAGGGGTACATAGGTAGTTTATGGGTGTTAGTGTACTTTAGAGTACAGTAGTTAAGAGCTTTATAAACCGGCGTTAGCCCAGAAAGCTCTTAACTACTGACTTTTTTCTGCGGCTGGAGTTTTGTCGTTAGATTTCTAACGCTCACTTCAGCCACGACTCTAAATACCGGCGTTAGAAAGATCCCATTGAAAAGATAGGATACGCAATTGACGTAAGGGGATCTGCGGTATGGAAAAGTCGCGGCTGGAAAGAGAGCGTTAGACCCTTTCCTGAGTGACTCCAAATACCAGAGAGCGGTAAAAACCAGCGTTAGGAGCCTCTAACGCTGGTTTTGACGGCTACCGCCCAACTCTAAATCTAGCCGTATATGTAAAACGTTGTTAAAAAATATTGTTGAAAACACTGCTGCCATATAACGTTAAAAAAATTGTGCATGTTCGGTAGCCGTCAAATTATCACTCCCGCTCGAGTGCTAACTGTGCTCGACTTCGACTTTTCGCACACGTAAGACACTGCGCGTACAAGTTGAAAAGTTAAACGTTTTTACTTGAGCGCTAACTTTTTTGGAATGTGTTGCAGTCATCATCAGATTTGAAATGAGTGTATATTTTCCAAAATGCATTTAATTCACCAAGTAAAACATCAAGTAATGTGTTAATAATGTGTTTTCAATATAGTACAGGGTGAATTCAATTTTCAAATGACTCCTTTATTAGTTTTTTTGCATTTTCCATACTGTCCCAACTATTTGAAGAACATTTGAATTTAAAAAATGTACACTACAAACACAGTTAAAGGGACATGAAACCCAAAAATTTTCTATCATGATTCAGATAGAGAATACAATTTTAAACAACTTTCCAATTTACTTCTATTATCTATTTTCTTAGTATCCTTTATTGAAGCATTAGCAATGCACTATTAGGAGCGTGCTAAATGCATTGGGTGAGCCAATCACATGATACATATATGTGCAGCCACCAATCAGCAGCTCCCGAATCTACCTAGGTGTCCCTTGCAACAAAACAAATTGGATAATAGAAGTAAATTAGAAAGCTGTTTAAAATCAAATGCTCTGTCTGAATAATGAATATATATATATATATATATATATATATATATATATATATATATATATATATATATATATGATTTATAATAAAAAATATTTTATTTTTCAGATAACTGCAAAGGGCTCCAACGCATTTATACTTATATATATACTTATATATATATGTGTGTCTAAATATGTATACATACGTATTTATGTGTTTATTGTAAATACATATATACACATATAAATAAATAACACACACACACATAGATGTACATATTTAGACATGTATATATTTCTATGTTAAAGCCCTTTTCAAATTAGTTGAGAAACAATTTAAAATTAAACTTTCATGATTGAGATATGTAATGCAATTTTAAACAACTTTCCAATTTACTTTTATCATCAAATTAGCTTTGTTTTCTTGGTATTCTTAGTTGAAAGCTAAATTTAGGTAAGCTCATATGCTAATGTCTAAGCCCTTGAAGGCCGTCTCTTATCTGAAAGCATTTAACAGTTTTCCCAGCTAGAGGGCATTAGTTCATGTGTGCCATATAGATAACATTGTGATCACACCAGTGGAGTTACATAGGAGAGGGCACTGTCAAAAGAACTGAAATAAGGCGGCAGTCTGCAGAAGTTAGATACAAGGTAATCACAGAGGTGAAAAGTGTATTAATGGGACAGTCTAGGCCAAAATAAACTTTCATGATTCAGATAGAGCATGTAATTTTAAACAATTTTCCAATTTACTTTTATCACCAATTTTGCTTTGTTCTCTTGGTATTCTTAGTTGAAAGCTTAACCTAGGAGGTTCATATGCTAATTTCTTAGACCTTGAAGCCCACCTCTTTCAGATTGCATTTTAACAGTTTTTCACCACTAGAGGGTGTTAGTTCACGTATTTCATATAGATAACACTGTGCTCATGCATGAGAAGTTATCTGGGAGCAGGCACTGATTGGCTAGACTGCAAGTCTGTCAAAAGAACTGAAAAAAGGGGCGGTTTGCAGAGGCTTAGATACAAGATAATCACAGAGGTTAAAAGTATATTATTATAAATGTGTTAGTTATGCAAAACTGGGAAATGGGTAATAAAGGGATTATCTATCTTTTAAAACAATAAAAATTCTGGTGTAGACTGTCCATTTAATATAACCTTGTTGGTTATGCAAAACTGGGGAGAGGGTAATAAAGGGGATATCTATCTTTTTAAACAATAACAATTCTGGAGTAGACTGTCCCTTTAGAATAGATGATGTATGATCTACTTATGTTCTTAGAACTATTTGCTTTTATGCAAAAATGTAATTATTTTATACCAAACCTCTTTACTATATATTGTAATAAATGTCTTTTCCTCCCCCTTTAGTAATTTCAGTTGAACAAGGCATGTTGAGCGCTGCAAAGCTCAAGAACAATACTGAGAAAGAATGAAGATCTAGTAGAGATTGTCTATACTCTTTCAATTATTTTAATTGCGCTTATAATTGTAAGGACTTCTTCCTGCGACTATAAAGATAATCTAGTAGATACAGACAGAGCTAATTAAAAAAAATAACTATATTAATGGGATAGGAGAAAGATGATTTTCAGCTCCTTCATAAATAAATTGCTTTCTAGACTTCATTGTTATTTAAATGATATATTTTTAAAAACTTTTATATTTAGCATATATTAAAACATTCACAAAAAAATATAAATATGCCAGATATGTTTAAAAGTTGCAAGGGTTAAACAGGGGTTCAAAAAGAAGTGCTATACATTGTACATTGGCTCCTAAAATATTTTTACCAGCTCCTTAATTTTAAACAAATATATATACTGATACACAAGCAATAGTTCATTAGAGCTTTCATTTTGCTCTTTTATGTTAAAGGGATAGGAAAGCCAAAATTAAACTTGCATGATTCAGATAGAGCAGGTCATTTTAAGACACTTTTAAATTCACTTCTATTTTCAAATGTGCTTCGTTCTCTTAGTATCCCTTGTTAAAAAATGAATATGCACATATCATGCACTAGTGGGAGCTGCTGCTAATTGGTGCCTGCACACATTTGTCTCTTGTGATTGGCTAAATAGATATTTTCAGCTTCCTGTCAGTAGTGCAATGCTGTCCCTTCAGCAAAGGATAACAAGAGAATGAGAGAATAATAAAATTAAATTGGAAAGTTTTTTAAAATTGTATTTTCTATCTGAATCATAAAATAAAATTTTGGGGTTTACTAGCCCTTTAATACATTTTTGACTTTTTTAAAAGCTTCTTTTTCATATGCGTAATTATTTTATTTTTTTTGTGTGTGTATAGTGTCTCTAAGGCACAATTTAATGAAACCTTAAAACGTCATTATGTAAGACATATATTTTTCAGGCACACTGAGTTTTTTGGTATGTAGACCAACGTTTTGGGTATTCCAGAATCACCTTTTATATTAACAAAGAAAAAAGTTTATTTAAAAGTGTGACTGATGGATGAAAAGTTAAGGTGTCAAGAATACTTTTTAAACAAAATGCATATGATACGTCACAAGCCTACAATCTTCCAGCTCTATACCCAGTCACCCCCTCTGCCACTCTCTGCATCTTTTCCCCATCCACCGAGAATGAAGTTTGTCTTCCTCACGCCTCAGTACCTATCCCTTCACATCTAATACCTTATCTGTCTTCCACCCTCTCGCCAGCTTTTTCTCACATCATCAACTGGTTCATTCCCATCTTCTTTCAAACATGCAAAGGTCACTTCCACACTCAAAAAAACCCTCCCTTGACCCTAATTCACCTGCAAGCTACCGCCCTATATCACTGATTCCACTAACATCAAAACTCCTGGAAAAACGAGTTTATGACCGCCTAACCCACTTCCTGTCCCCTAACGCCTTGCTTAACCACCAACAGTTATGCCTTCTCATTACTTTTGCACACAATACTATCCAATGATAGATGCTCTCTCAGTTCATATTCAAACAATCCTCATTATTAAACAGTGCTTCTAGCAATATAAGTTTATATTAGTGTACAATAGAGTTTTACCATAGAGTGGCTACAGCTACTGCACTATTAAGCTCCCTTTCTTATGTAACATTGGCACCAGTGCTGCTGCCACCTAGTGCTGAAAACACATGCATGTTTCTGAGCCTACCTCAGGATGCTCTTATGGAAAGGAGCTAGGCTTCAATTAAGAATACCAAGTTATAGTGATAGCTATTACTTTCTAAACTATCATTTGCATGTCTGTGTGTGTCTGATAACTAAACTTCTTTTTGTGACTGTTCTGACCATGTTAACACCCTTAAAGGGACAATAAATTCAACGTTTTTCTTTTGTGATACAGACAGAGCATGCAATTTTAAACAACTTTCCAATTTTCTAATAGTACCCTACTTTTCTTTGTTCTCTTGGTATCCTTTGTTGAAAAGCATACTTAGGTAGGCCCAAAAGCACCAATGCACCACTGTCAGCTAGCTGCTGAATGGTGGTTGCACATATGTATATTATCATTGGCTCCACTTATTTGTTCAGAAAGCTCCCAGTAGTGATTTGTGTTCCTTCAATGAAGGATACCAAGAAAAAGAAGCACATTTGATAATAAAAGTAATTTGAAAGTTGTTTAAAATTGTGTACTCTAGCTGACTTATGAACGGAAAAATGTGAGTTTCAAGTTCCTTAAACCACCCTCAAACTAACTTAAAAGTCCAATTGGGCCTTATTTTCTTTCTTTCTTTCTTTCTTTCTTTCTTTCTTTCTTTCTTTCTTTCTTTCTTTCTTTCTTTCTTTCTTTCTTTCTTTATTTATTTACAGCAAGTGCCAGATCGTTTGTTGAAATATCCTAAATATGTAATGGCAAATGCAGCTGAAATCAAAGTTCTTGGTTAAATTCCCAGCCTCTTGCAGCCAATAGGCTAAGTAAGTGTTTAGTTATTATGTATTAGTCTTTAAAACAAATGTATAAAGACTATTTTATAAAAAAAACACCTATATTAATGTGTTTATTTGTTACTTAATGTGTGTGCATATATATATATATATATATATATATATATATATATATATATATATATATATATATATATATATATATATATATATATATATGATCATAATGAATACTTAACGTAAATTAACATTCTAGCTGAGTGAAAAAACGTTTTAACTTTGCTGCAGTTGTTCAATAGCCAACCTCTCTCACCATTTGCCTCAGTTAGGGAAGCAAGGCTTATCATTCTCATTTTGTTAGCAACATTTGCATTTTTTTCCTTATATCTTATCACCACTATTTAAGCAAATAAGGGACAGATAAGTAGCATTGTTAGGATTGTAAAATCTTCAGTATTTTCAGGGGTAAATTAACCTCTTTAAGTCATTAGGACGTTCCATGCCGTCCTAACTGCAATGGGATTTAACGCCGTTAGAACAGCATTAAAGGTCCTACCTTATATGGCGTCCTGCAGCCTCCTCCTTTGACACAAGCAAGAATCAGAAAGGGGGGCATGCCTAGCAGCATAGGCAGTCTCCCTTTATACAATCCCAACCTTGAAATCACATGATCACGACAACGGTTGCGTGGTTTCATTAATACAGCAAGTGTTTACATCAGAACTTTGATCTGATCTAAGCATTTGCCCCTCGGCATGAAGGGGTTAATGAAAAGAGGGCAAGATAAACATAAATTATAAAAACACATTGCAAAGCTTTTTTTGCTACTCATAATTAAGCATTTTATTTTGTACTCTCAAAAGGCTTTCACATCCCTTTAATGGATAACCATGTATTAATATTTATGGAGTTGTAAAACCACCAAGGAACTCTTTTGACTCTATCACTCTGATAAGTGCTCCAGACCATAATTAGCAGTACTGAAATTCCACAAAATTATTGATTGCAGTACAGTAACCTCAATAACAGTGGTGCACCCAAACCCAACTCATAAGAGACTGTTGCCTACATTTAATAACGCTTGCCTGAAAAATGAGCGGCCATCCATGTCAGTCCAAGAGGTCACTATGTTTCTGTAGCAAAACGTAAAAATAATCACCTGCAATTACTTTAAGAAATGAATATACCTTTCATTATTTAATTACCTTGTTTGTTTGTTTTTATTTAATCTCACTATTGCAGAATATATAATTGTTTTTGTTTTATTATTACAGTTTTCTCAAATAAAAATTAAAGTCGGTAATTAAAGTCATTAAATCTTACACTTTCATTGCATTTATTTTGTACAAATACAGTAAGTAGTTGCAGCTATAGATAATCAGTTTTTCCTATATGAATTGTCTCTTAAATTGCTATTAAGACGGCAGAACTATACTCACAATTCAGTGAGTATCACAATGAGGACTTTGTAATAACACTTTAGCTGCTGTCTATTGATTATGGATGTTGATTTTTTTTCTCAGAAGACAAACTTAAACTAATCTAGCCTATGAGTTTATGGTAAGTGCGACGTCGTGTGCTAATTGCATGTTTTTCCACTGTAAAATTAGCTTTTGTGGTATAGATTCAGAAAAAGGTTTTAGGATGCTTAAAATTATAGATCTATGTAAAAGCCTTAGCTTATTAATAGAGGTCCTCAAACAATTCAGGATTTCACACATGTTAGCTAATTAGATTCAGTCTAGTTCAATCACTTTGTTTAAACCATTTATTTTCACCTTTGGATTTTTCATTAGGCACTGTAAGGAACTGCCTAGGTCGCATTCTCTCAGAAAAACATAGGATGCTAGGCAGTAATCAAATAGTACAACTTTGCAATATACTCCCTAACATCTTATGCCCTATGTCTTCCTGTAATGTAGAATACATAGGATTATCATAAGAAGATTAGTGCACTTAAGTGATGATGTTTGAAAATTCAGGGAATGTCTAACTAGCATTCTCTTGGAGCTGAGCCCTAATTGCAGAATTGTGGACAGAAGCTGGTTTGACTAGCATAATATAACTACTTCAAATGACGCTTACTATCAGGAATCATGCTTAGTACAACTAGCCATTGTACAATTATAGTGGGTTTGGAAAGTAACTTTTATTGTTAGCTGGAAGGCATTAGGATCACCATGTAACCAGTATTTAACTGGACAGTAAAGTATTAAAAAAAAAGTGGACACAACTCATTTGGATCTGTTCTGAGATCTGATGTTAAAGTATGGCTCATAGTGGCTTCAGGATCATGGGATTGAGTTTAGGTCTGATGTTGGCACATAACTAGCATGGGTCTCAGGGCAATATGTCTAATTTTGATGCATGAGAAGGCCTGCAATCCAATATACATTTTCTGAGTCTGTCCTTAGGTCAAAAGTGGGAATTTGGTTTGATGCTGTTTTATGGCTATAGATCTGAGATCTGATATTGGCATATATCTAACAGGGGATGCTGGCAATTGGGTCTGACCTAAACTCCAAACTGGAAATATGACTGCAAGGTCTGATACTGGCATCTCCTACTTCTTTCTTTCTCGTTCCATTACTTTTGTGGAAGACAACTGGTATAACCATATACAGCACTTAAATTCTCAAAGTCATATGTAAAAGTACAGTTACAATAACTCAGAAATAAGATTTAGACAAAACACTGTCTAATAAAACTATTTTAAAAATTTGCACACAAAAAGTTATATGCTCAAAAATATGAGGTCTCAGTTTGAACAAAAAGGCATGCAAAGGGCTTTAGCATAGAGATACATACATACACATATCTAAATATGTATATGTACAGTATCTCACAAAAGTGAGTACACCCCTCACATTTTTGTAAATATTGTATTATATCTTTTCATGTGACAACGCTGAAGAAATTAGACTTTGCTACAATGTAAAGTAGTGTGTCTACAGCCTTTACAACAATGTAAATTTGCTATCCCCTCAAAATAACTCAACACATTAATGTCTAAACCGTTGGCAGCAAAAGTGAGTACACCCCTAAGTGGAAATGTCCAAATTGGGCCAAATTAGCCATTTTCCCTCCCCGGTGTCATGTGACTTGTTAGTATTACAAGGTCTCAGTGTGAATGGGGAGCAGGTGTGTTAAATTTGGTGTTATCGCTCTCACACTCTCTCATACTGGTCACTGGAGGTTCAACATGGCACCTCATGGCAAAGAACTCTGAGGATCTGAAAAAAAGAATTGTTGCTCTACAAAAAGATGGCCTAGGCTATAAGAAGATTGCCAAGACCCTGAAACTGAGCTGCAGCACGGTGGGCAAGACCATACAGCAGTTTCACAGGACAGGTTCCCCTCAGAACAGACCTCGCCATGGTCGACCAAAGAAGTTGAGTGCACATGCTCAGCGTCATATCCAGATGTTGTCTTTGGGAAATAGACGTATGAGTGCTGTTAGCATTGCTACAGAGGTTGAAGGGGTGGGGGGTCAGCCTGTCAGTGATCAGACCATACGCCGCACTATGCATCAAATTGGTCTGCATGGCTGTCATCACAGAAGGAAGCCTCTTCTAAAGATGATGCACAAGAAAGCCCGCAAACAGTTTGCTGAAGACAAGCAGACTAAGGACATGGATTACTGGAACCATGTCCTGTGGTCCGATGAGACCAAGATAAACTTATTTGGTTCAGATGGTGTCAAGCGTGTGTGGCGGCAACCAGGTGAGGAATACAAAGACAAGTGTGTCTTGCCTACAGTCAAGCATGGTGGTGGGAGTGTCATAGTCTGGGCCTGCATGAGTGCTCCCAGCACTGGGGAGCTACAGTTCATTGAGGGAACCATAAATGCCAACATGTACTGTGACATACTGAAGCAGAGCATGATCCCCTCCATTCAGGAGACTGGGCCGCAGGGCAGTATTCCAACATGATAACGACTCTAAACACACCTCCAAGATGACCACTGCCTTGCTAAAGAAGCTGAGGGTAAAGGTAATGGACTGGCCAAGCATGTCTTCAGACCTAAACCCTATTGAGCATCTGTGGGACATTCTCAAATGGAAGGTGGGGGAGCGCAAGGTCTCTAACATCCACCAGCTCAGTGATGTCGTCATGGAGGAGTGGAAGAGGACTCTAGCGGCAACCTGTGAAGCTCTGGTGAACTCCATGCCCAAAAGGGTTACAGCAGTGCTAGAAAATAATGGTGGCCACACAAAATATTGCCAATTTGGGCACAATTTGGATATTTCCACTTAGGGGTGTAATCACTTTTGCTGCCAACAGTTTAGACATTAATGGCTGTGTGTTGAGTTATTTTGAGGGGACAGCAAATTTACACTGTTGTACAGGCTGTACACTCACTACTTTACATTGTAGCAAAGTCATTTCTTCAGTGTTGTCTCATGAAAAGATATAATAAAATATTTACAAAAATGTGAGGGGTGTACTCACTTTTGTGAGATACTGTATGTATATCTTTGTATATGTGTGCACATATGTATTTATATATTTATATATTTATATACTAGTCCTAAAGCCCGTTCACACGGGCCATGTGGTTTATTTTTGTTTTTATATTCTCTCTCTCTCTGTGCCCTATCTCTCTCTCTCCCCTCTTTCTCCCCCCGTCTCTCTCACTCTCTCCCCCCTGTCTCTCTCACTCTATCCCCCCTGTCTCTCTCTCTCCCTCTCCCCTGTCTCACTCTCACTCCCCTGTCTCTCTCTCACTCCCCTGCCTCTCTCTCCTCCCCCCTGTCTCTCTCTCTCTCTCCCCTGTCTGTCTCTCTCTCTCTCCCCTCTCTCTCTCTCCCCCCTGTCTCTCTCTCTCCCCCCCCCTGTCTCTCTCTCTCCCCCCCTGTCTCTCTCACCCCTCTCCCCTGTCTCCCTCTCCCCTGTCTCTCTCACCCTCTCCCCTGTCTCCCTCTCCCCTGTCTCTCTCACCCTCTCCCCTGTCTCCCTCTCCCCTGTCTCTCTCTCCCTCTCCCCTGTCTCCCTCTCCCCTGTCTCTCTCACCCTCTCCCCTGTCTCCCTCTCCCCTGTCTCCCTCTCCCCTGTCTCCCTCTCCCCCTCTCCCCTGTCTCCCTTTCCCCTGTCTCCCTCTCCACTGTCTCCCTCTCCCCTGTCTCTCTCTCCCTCTCCCCTGTCTCCCTCTCCCCTGTCTCTCTCACCCTCTCCCCTGTCTCCCTCTCCCCTGTCTCTCTCTCCCTCTCCCCTGTCTCTCTCTCCCTTGTCCCCCTGTCTCCCTCTCCCCTGTCTCCCTCTCCCCTGTCTCCCTCTCCCCCTCTCTCCCTCTCCCCTGTCTCCCTCTCCCCTCTTCTCCCTCTCCCCTCTCTCCCTCTCCCCTCTCTCCCTCTCCCCTCTCTCCCTCTCCCCTGTCTCCCTCTCCCCTGTCTCCCTCTCCCCTGTCTCCCTCTCCCCTGTCTCCCTCTCCACTGTCTCCCTCTCCCCTGTCTCCCTCTCTCCCTGTCTCCCTCTCCCCTGTCCTCCCTCTCCCCTGTCTCCCTCTCCCCTGTCTCCCTCTCCCCTGTCTCCCTCTCCCCTGTCTCCCTCTCTCCCTCTCCCCTGTCTCCCTCTCCCCTGTCTCCCTCTCCCCTGTCTCCCTCTCCCCTGTCTCCCTCTCCCCTGTCTCTCTCACCCTCTCCCCTGTCTCCCTCTCCCCTGTCTCTCTCTCCCTCTCCCCTGTCTCCCTCTCCCCCTGTCTCCCTCTCCCCTCTCCCCCTCTCCCCTGTCTCCCTCTCCCCCTGTCTCCCTCTCCCCTGTCTCCCTCTCCCCTGTCTCCCTCTCTCCCCTGTCTCCCTCTCCCCCTGTCTCCCTCTCCCCTGTCTCCCTCTCCCCTGTCTCCCTCTCCCCCCTCTCCCCTCTCTCCCTCTCCCCTCTCTCCCTCTCTCCCTCTCCCCTGTCTCCCTCTCCCCTCTCTCCCTCTCTCCCTCTCCCCTGTCTCCCTCTCCCCTGTCTCCCTCTCCCCTGTCTCCCTCTCCCCTGTCTCCCTCTCCCCTGTCTCTCTCACCCTCTCCCCTGTCTCCCTCTCCCCTGTCTCTCTCTCCCTCTCCCCCTGTCTCCCTCTCCCCTGTCTCCCTCTCCCCTGTCTCCCTCTCTCCCTCTCCCCTGTCTCTGATCAGCTGCTTTCAACGGCTATTTGCTAAGTGGGTTGTCAACGGCTAGTGCGAGGGTGTGATAGGCGGCTAGGCTAGTTGCGTGCGCGTGGGTTCGCGTGCGCGTGCGCGTGCGCATTGTGTGATAGGCTAGTAGGCTAAGTGGGTTGTCAACGGCTAGTGCGAGGGTGTGATAGGCGGCTAGGGTTCGCGTGCGCGTGCGCGTGCTCAAATCAGTTTTGTGAGTGTGCGTGCACAGCAAGGGGGGTCAAAGTGCTAACAAACATGCTAAGTGGGTGGGAGAGTGCGCGCGTGCTAAGTATCAACAGCTGGCCAAGGGTGCGCGTGCGATCAGCGGCAAGAGTTTGTCTCAACTGCGCATGACGGCTTCAGACAAACTTTTTAGACATATACACACATATAAACATATAATACATATGTATACATAGATATATATGTTCACTGGAGCCCTTTGCAGTCAAGTAGCTGAAAACATGTAAAATCTTATTTATGCAATATTTATATTTAATAAAGTGTTTAACTGTATATGTACTGTAAATATGTCACATTCCAATGCTCTTCAAATTGGGGAATATGTTCTTAGTATTCTTAAATATATATTCTCATATATATATCAATATCTATATATAATCATATATATATATATATATAGGTACTAGCCCTAAAGCCCGTGTACACGGGCCATTTTTTGCAGTACAGCGGTCCCACCCCTTGCTCTCTCTCTCTATCCCCTCTCTTTTACTCTCTCTTTCTCCCCTCTCTTTTGCTCTCTCTCCCCTCTCTTTAGCTCTCTCTCCCCTCTCTTTTGCTCTCTCTCTCCCCCCTCTCTTTTGCTCTCTCCCCCTCTTTTGCGCTCTCTATCTCCCCCTCTCTTTTTCTCTCTCCCCTCTCTCTTTTACTCTCTCCCACTCTCTTTTGCTCTCTCTATCTACCCCTCTCTTTTGTTCTCTCTCTCCCCTCTCTCTTTTACTCTCTCCCCTTTCTTTTGCTCTCTCTACCCCCTCTTTTGCTCTCTCTCCCCTCTCTCTTTTGCTGTATCTATCCCTCTCTTTTGCTCTCTCCCCCCTCTCTTTTGCTGTCTCTCTCCATCTATTTTGCTCTCTCTCCCCCTCTTTTTTGCGCCCTCTCTCTCTTTTACTCTATCCCCTTTCTTTTGCTCTCTCTCCCCCTCTCTTTTGCTCTGTCTCTACCCCCCTCTTTTGTTCTCTCTTTCCCCTTTCTCTTATGCTCTCCCCCCTCTCTTTTGCTCTCTCTTTCTTTTTCTCTCTCTCTCTCTCTCCCCTCTCTATTTTGCTCTCTCTCTCCCTCTCTTTTGGTGTCTCTCTCCCTCTCTTTTGCTCTCTATCCCCCTCTCTTTTGCGCTCTCTCCCCCTCTCTTTTGTGCTCTCTATCTCCCCCTCTCTTTTGTTCTCTCTCCCCCTCTCTTTTGCTCTCTCTCCCCCTCTCTTTTGCTCTCTCTCCCCCTCTCTCTTTTACTGTATCTTTCCCTCTCTTTTTTCTCTCCCCCTATCTTTTGCTGTCTCTCCCCCATCTCTTTTGCTCTCTCTCGCCCCTCTTTTTGCTCTCTCTCTCTCCACCCTCACTTTTGCTCTCACCCCCCTCTCATTTGCTCTCTCTCTTCCCCTCTCTTTTGCTCTCTCTCTCCCCTCTCTCTTTTTTGTCTCTCTTCCTCTCTTTTGCTGTCTCTCTTCCTCTCTTTTGCTCTCTCTTCCCCTCTTTTGCTCTCTCTCTCTCCCCCTCTTCTGCTCTCTCTCCCCCCACTCTCTTTTGCTGTCTCTCTTCCTCTCTTTTGCTCTCTCTCTTCCCCACTCTCTTTTGCGCTCTCTCCCCCTCTTTTGCTGACTCTCTCCATCTATTTTGCTCTCTCTCTCCTCTCTTTTGCTGTCTCTCTCCCTCTCTTTTGCTCTCTCTCCCCCCTCACTTTTGCGCTCTCTCCCCCCTCTCTTTTGCGCTCTCTATCTCCCCCTCTCTTTTGCTCTCCCTCTCCCCTCTCTCTTTTACTCTCTCCCTTTTCTTTTGCTCTTTCTATCCCCTCTCTTTTTCTCTCTCTCCCCTCTCTCTTTTGCTGTATCTATCCCTCTCTTTTGCTCTCTCCCCTCTCTTTTGCGCGCTCTCTCTTTGACTCTCTCCCCTTTCTTTTGCTCTCTTTCCTCCCTCTCTTTTGCTCTCTCTATCCCTCCTCTTTTGCTCTCTCTCCCCTCTCTCTTATGCTCTCTCCCCCTCTCTTTTGCTTTCTCTCTCTTTTTCTCTCTCTCCACTCTCTTTTGTTCTCTCTCCCCTCTCTTTTGCTCTCTCTCTCCCCTCTCTCTTTTGCTCTCTCTCTTCCTCTCTTTTGCTCTCTCTGTCCCTCTCTTTTGCTCTCTCTCCCCCCCTCTCTTTTGTGCTCTCTCCCCCTCTCTTTTGTGCTCTCTATCTCCCTCTCTCTTTTGCTCTCTTTCCCCCTCTTTTTGCTCTCTCTCTCTCTCCACCCTCACTTTTGCTCTCTCCCCCCTCTCATTTGCTCTCTCTCTCCCCCTCTCGTTTGCTCTCTCTCTCTCCCCTCTTCTGCTCTCTCTCTCCCCTCTCTCTTTTGCTGCCTCTCTTCCTCTCTTTTGCTGTCTCTCTTCCTCTCTTTTGCTCTCTCTCCCTCCCCCTTTTATGCTCTCTCTCTTTTGCTGTCTCTCTTTTGCTCTTTCTCTCCCCCCTCTCTTTTGCTCTCTCTCCCCCTCTTTTGCACTCTCCCCCCTCTATTTTGCTATGTCTCTCCCTCTCTGTATCCCTCCTCTTCTGCTCTCTCTATCCCCCCTCTTTAGAGCTCTCTGTCTCTCATGCAAGTCGGCCACGGCATCCGGCCCCGCCCGGTCACGCCCGACCCCGTCCGTGTCACACCCGCCCGGCCACGCCCACTCCACCACATGCCAGATGCCAGGTCAGTTGGAAGGCCATGTGTGTTTGTCCTCGCGCACAGTCTCTACTGCGCTTTACAGCTTCGGACAAACACACTTGGCCTTTTATTATATAGGATAGATATATATTTTACCAAAAATCCATCATATATATATAAATATGTATTTAAGAAGAAATAGAATATATTCAGCTATATGAATAACATTGGAATGTGAAATATTCATATTTCCTATCAAGTTAGTGCACTTGAGAAAATGCTATCGGGTTTGCGCGCGAGTAAGGGTATTAATATGTTTTTCCACTTTTTGTGCTCCATTAAAGTGTATGAGGGATTACGTTAACACAGTCGCGATATTCAATGTTCATCTATTTTTCACTTGTTAGGTTAATGCTTGTGAGAAAACTTTTTACTTTCAACTTCTAGTGGAGTTAACGCAAGAGCGCGCCATAAATAGCACTCCACACTTAATCTAGCACAATGTAAGCACAGAGATAATCTATTCTAGAGGTGATAGATGAAGCGAAACCTAATTATTTATAAAGTGTTTATGAAATGGATATCATTAATAAAAATTTTAATTCAATAAAAATCTATCAAAACCATAGATGGCTCAGCTCAACAAGGAACCCAGATCTCTTTTATTGTCATATCTTAATAAGCCAAGTTAAGGACTCTTTGATTTGTACATGTATTTGTTGCATTATTGATATTATTTATATGCACGCTTTTTGAATAAGCATCCCTTTAAGCAGAAGCAAATATGTTGCAACTGATGTATCATTTCTTGTAGTTACTGAGCCTATACAGTATTATTTCTCTTTTTTCCCTTTAAAAATAATTAATATGGACAAAATCAACTAATTTACTTAGTATTTCAGTGACCTGTAACTCCCTGCACAATACATTGAAGATTTTATAAGGGTTGAAATAGCTGAGTCATTTATTTGTGAACAAAATAATTGCTTGTTATTCCTAAAGAACATAGTGGAATGAAAGAGAATAGTATGTATTGTGTAATTTATTCCACATTATTGGCAGTGTTGAATCAAATAGGGATTAGGCTAGTAAAGGCCAAGGGGCAAGGATTCAGAAAATTGCAAGTAATTTGAATAGTTTTTGAAGCACATCCATGTCATGAAATGTAGAATTGAGCACAGATGGCACAATATTGTAAGCTGTCTCTCTGTGTTTGATGCTGTATTGTATTAAGCCAATTGTTTCTGTACTGTAGATTTACTTTTGCTTTCATTGTGTCCTTGAACATATTTAATATCAACAAAGAAAAGTATACCCCACCACATAATATATGTTCTCTCTCTCGTAAAACAAAAATGTATCTGTCTATCTAATCATCTTTCTATCTACCTGTCTATCTGTCTGTCTATCAGTCATTTATCTATTCATCTCCCTATCTGTCTGTCTATCAGTCATCTATCAATCTATCTATCTATCTATCTATCTATCTATCTATCTATCTATCTATCTATCTATCATCTGTCTGTCTGTCTGTCTATCTATATGTCCATCTATCTATTCTCAATTTTATAACTTTTACCTAATTACTATTACTAATTTCTAGGGATTTTATGACACCAACTACTATTACACTGGCACCTATAATGCATGGGTGCTTTTCTCATAGCCCGTTAACCCTAACTGTAGTTTATCCGATAACAACTATCCTGAATGGTTCTCTTCAAGTCCCTAAAGTCCAATCATCTTTAACCATAAGCTTTCAAATCACTGTTATCCATGACCCAATCCCCATTGCAAATCCCTCCTAACCACCAAAAGACCACTTCTCCCACCAAAACAACCTTCTGCACAATTACCAAAATAATAAAACAAAAATCCCCTTCATTCCCCCCTTCCATTTGTAAATACCATTTAATAAATCTAATCAGAAGAGGAAGTGCGCTAAATTTTGGCAGTGAGGCTAACAATTCTAATCATCATTAGAATTTGTTTGTGAATATGGATATAGGAAAGGACCTCTAAGAAGAACAATACATTGGAAAACTTCAAGAGTAAGATACTATATTGCTCTCAGAAAAGACTGGCCAATGCATATTCTTCAGCTGCCTAGTTATTTTTTTTATTTTTTTAGAGCCTTAGTTATTCTTTGTAGTTTGGAGATATTAGATTTTGAGAGTGGGGTAGTTTTGGGGCAGTATTTACAATGGTGAGGAAAGGTGGGGCTTACTGGTTAAGGAACATGTGAGGAATCATATAAATGGTTAATGTTACAATCAAGCCTTTCCACCCAACCATCCCAATAGGAAGGGTGTGGGCATGAAGGGGTAAATAGCACTAAGCCTCTGGTTCCCTTAACATTTAACTTTACAACTGACCCAAATGGGCACCAAATGAACCCACAAATCCTGTCCACACCAACCCAGTTTAACACTTGCTGCCACCACCAAGAACTTTGAATAAAGGGTGTCTTTGAAACCCCAATAACTCACACACAATTAACAATTGGTAACGTGCCTTTAACCTTGTCTCTTCAGAGTATGAATTCAGATATTAGAGCCAAAAGACATAATTAGATTTTCTATATGTTTACTAACAAAAATACCAATACAGGTTATACAGTGCCAAATTATAAAAACATTCAAAATAACATATATGTGCAAAGATACAATTCTTTAAAATAAAATGGGACATAGAATAACACAATATATAAGCTTATTACTAAGTTCCTGTAGATAAGTGGAGAACTCCTTTAGATGTTTGCTGCTTCATGTCCCAGATTAGTTCTGACTGCTTTCTCTGTAATATTAAGTTATAACCCAGTGTTCCCTTTGTCTTGTCAGGGCCCATGTCCTTGTTATAATTTACAATCATTCAACCATTCATAGCCAGCCTTAACTCACGGTATCAAGAAGTACCATCCACCAGAAGAGGAGGGGGGTCTTGAGACCACAGCATTCCTGAACACAGATGTTACACAAAGAACATTTCAGATTATCGTGGCAATGCTGAGACATATCACCCCTGTTGGGTAGCAAATCCAGGTATCAACTACTCCTCATTAGTGTATCATGACAGGATATTTCTGGTGTGTCATGCAAGAAGGTTCCTTTGGTTGATGGGTTAAATTGTGTTGGGAGGGCGTGACACATTAGGATAATACCACTTGAGATAGTCAGGGTTAGTTGTTGTCAGGAGGGATAGGTGGTAGAAGCTACACAATATTTTAAATGGCTCTACCTATGTACTAAAGTCATTCTATAACCTTTTCAGAGATTTAACACATATTAGAATAATACTACAATATTTTACTAATATTACTAGTAATACTATTAATACCATTCACCCCTAACACAACAGAGCCCCAGTAGATCAAATGATTCAATGTGAATAATTATGCTACCCAATTCCACCCGCAAATCAAACAATTCCTATATATATCGGTAGATATCTATACCTATATATAATTCTCTATATAGATATAAATATGTATTTTACTAAAGTACCATCAGATACAGTATATATATAGAAATATGCATTTATGAATAAATAGAACATATTATTTTATGTGAAGAACATTGGAATATGAAAAAATTTACATTTTCATTTCAGGTTAGCGCACTTGTGAATATGCGATCAGGTTTGCGCTCGGGTAGGGTCTTGTTTTAAACTTTTTTTTGCTCCACTGACATCTATGGGGAATACGTTTTCTCGTGCGTGATATTCTAATTTAGTTTTTTTACAAGAATCGTGTTAGCGTGTGAGCGAAAATAGTTTACTTTCAACTTGTAATATGAGCTCTACCTGACGCACGTAAAAAGCTTACTTCTAGTGGAGTTAGCGCTCAAGTTGGAGCAATAAAAATGTTTTCAGAATATTGCCCTAAGTATAGAACTTCCATGGGTCTTGTGTTGAGTATATCATTCTATTCTTAAAAAAATTCCTAAAAGTTAATAAAATGTCACCATAAAGACTTCCAGGATTTTGAATAGATAATACATCTCCTATGATCAATTTACATCAATTTACATCCACTCATTAATCATCTTACAGTTACAATCTTAGTCATTAAGCAGACAAAGAATTATAAGGGAAACTGACTGATTTTTAATAACAAATGGTTTTGGTAGATTTTGCTTTTATAAAAGATTTTTAAAGTAACAACATTTACATTTTATTTTCAATTTCTTTTTAATACACAAATTTGACATTAGGAATTCAGTGTACCTGTAATAAATAGCTACTACATGACCATTCTTAGAAACACATTAGCCATATAAGGTCTTGTATAACAAATTCCAGATTTTTACTTTAGACCTGGACAAGCTGCTTATGTAAATCTCATGACTGTGTGATGTTTATACATGTTAATATGGGCTTTATTTAGCTAAAGAAGTACCCAATATTAATTAAAGAACGATTAAATGCAGCAGAATTACATAATTGACAAATTCATAATACAACACAATAGCACGCACTCTGAATTATAACTGAGCAGTAGATTTGTATCTATTAATCTCTATAATTATCTTTAGACCTGGACAAGCTGCTTATGTAACAGCCTCCCTCATTGGTTTAATGGGCTGTGGGATTGGCATACAAGGCAGACGACCAACTGCTGACCTACCTATGCACTATGAACCACGTTGTAAAAAATAGTCATTAGACCCTCTGGATGTGTATAGTCCATGTAATTCTAGGAAAAAGCTGGTGATTTTTGGATGTACATTTAGGCCTTTTGTTATTGGCTCACCAGATGTATTCAGCTAGCTCCCAGTAGTACATTGCTGTTCTTTCAACAAAGGATAACAAAAGTTTGAAGCAAATTAGATAATATAAGTAAGTTAGAATGTTGTTTAAAATTGTGTGCTCTATCTGAATCAATAAAGAAAAATGTTAGGTCCCTTTAAATCTCATGACTGTGTGATGTTTATACATGTTAATATGGGCTTTATTTAGCTAAAGAAGTACCCAATATTAATTAAAGAACGATTAAATGCAGCAGAATTACATAATTGACAAATTCATAATACAACACAATAGCACGCACTCTGAATTATAACTGAGCAGTAGATTTGTATCTATTAATCTCTATAATTATCTATTAAGTATAATTTTAATTCCCCTGCCCCCTATTCGATATGACTGCCATCAGCCAATCACAGACTTGTATATGTGTATATACTGTGAATTATTGCACATGCTCAGTAGGAGCTGGTATCTCAGAAAGTGTGCATATAAGAAAGTGTGCATAATTTGTT
Organism: Bombina bombina; assembly: GCF_027579735.1. Classification (NCBI taxonomy): domain Eukaryota; kingdom Metazoa; phylum Chordata; class Amphibia; order Anura; family Bombinatoridae; genus Bombina; species Bombina bombina. The sequence goes on along the minus strand of NC_069502.1, from coordinate 899,460,831 downwards.
AATAGAATGAAATTGGAAACTTTATCAAAACTGTATGTTTTATTTGGATCCTGAAATTTGATTTTTGTTTTACTTTAGTGTCTCTTTAAACATAGTATTTTTTAAAAAATGAAAGAAGAAGACTATAGTCTTTCCAGTCACACTCTAGTAGTATTGCTATTCTGCAATTTGCTGCACATTAGCCAACTTAATGAAGCAGGTGGTAAATATTACTGCTTGATGTACCAAACAGATTTCGTCCAGCTGCGAGCGCAGTCTGGAACAAACATGTACAAGTTAGTGAAATATAAGCTATCTGCAGAGGAGTTTTGTGAAATATAAAAATATTAGTTTATTGTTTTGTTTTTAACTTTTTTGTGTTTTATGTTTACAAAATTAAGAGTAATTGTGATATATAGCAATTTGAAACTTAAATGGACATGGAAATAAAAATTAAACTTCCATGGTTCGAAGAGCATGTAATTTAAAAAAACTTAAATTCACTTTTATTATTGATCTTACTTTGTTCTATTGGTATCCTTTGTTGAAAAGCATAACTAGATATCCTTAGCAGATGCAATTCAATACTGGGATCTAGCTGGTGGATACACACAAGGCTCTTGTCATTGGCTCACCAAATGTGTTCAGCTAGCTCCCAGTTGTTAATTTTCTGCTCGGAAGCTGACATTAGCTATGGGCCAAATTATGAGTGAAGCGGTAAAACTGCTAAAAGTTTTTTTTGCGTTCTGAGATTCGCACTCCCCACTAGCGCTCAAACCCAATCCCATATTCTTATGTGCGCTAACTCCTCATGAAAATATTAATATTTCACATTCCAATGTTCTGCACATAGTAAAATATGTTCTATTTATTCCTAAATAAATATTTCTACATATATCAGATTTTTTTGGGTACAATATACAGTATATCTATACCTACATGATTATATATAGGTATAGATATATACAGATATATAAAGGAATATCTATCTAAATAAAAAAAAGAAAGAACGAAAATAAAAATGAGAGAACCTCATTATCTTTAAAATTGTAAGACACCACCACAAGACATGATTCTTAACAAGGGTAATCAAATCTTTATATATTCTGAATGCTATACCTAAGTATAGGTGAAAAATTCTGGCTTCTTTTTTAGAATGCCCACAACCAGCACTTTTGTTCTAGCCAGCAAAACTACTTTACTGCACTGTGTTTCACAAGCAGATGTAATTTCTGTTTTTCGTTGCTAGTGGTTCTCTTTGATGTGCAAAATATGATGTATTCGGCACCTCACGGAACTATTCATCTAATGACAGGAATGGTATCTAATAAATCTGTGGAAAATATAGGTGAAGCAATATTCAATGATTTTTTTAAAATAATTTTGCGTTCACATCAAGCGTCTGTGAATCTCGGCCCTTAACAAATATCTTATTACTTGTTTGCACAAAAAAGAACCATAACATGTTCATGAATCCTTATGCTCTCTTTGATACTCACAATTCAAGCAAACTGGCAATAGGACGTCTACTCCACTTTTCACGCAAATGTATTTATTTATTTAATTAATTCATTTGTGAAATTGCCTGCTTCAGAATTATTTGAATGATCTGGACTACCAAGGAAATCATAAGTACATCACACATATTTGCATATTATTTATTTTATTTATTTATTTTTCCCATAAAAGATCATTTCAAATAACAGTTTTGATCCCAATCCTACTGAAATTTTCATTCAATTTCAAACAAACGTTATCAGCCATTATTTTTTTTAATGAAAACAATCACAATATTGCCGATTCAAGCACAGCCAAGCTTGATAAGTGATCTCCATTTCCCCAAAACGGCATTATTTAAAGGGACATAATACCCATATGATTTCTTAAACTGAGGATGGAAATTACATGACTGTGCCTACATGTACCAAAATCAAAGCTCTCTTGCAAGTCCCAGGACTAGCATCATGATTTGCTGCTTAAAATCCCGTTATAATGAGATGTTGCTACTGAGGAAATCTTGTGGTAAAACATCTTCCTTTTTTACATAGGCACATTCAGGTAATATTTTCTAGTCAACCTTTTACAGCTATGTAACATCACTTTCAATTGCTTCAACAGTTGGGTATCATGTCCCTTTAACAACAATAATCGTTACAATAAAAAATACAACTGCTCTACAAGCTTCCCAGAACTCTCAACAACTCATCCTTATTCTGCTGGTCCAGTATGCTCTCATCTCCTGTCAATCTTCTCTCTCTATCTGCATGTCAATGGTCTTGACAACTGTCTTGTAGATATGTTTTCTTTGTGTGTTTTAGAATTAATTGATGGTGAGTATTCAGCATATTTGTATACTTGTATTCCTAGGTCCAGCACCTCTTATATACAAATTCACAAGTTTGGTGGTTTGGGGAGAAACTGCAAGATGGCAACAGTCCAACACAAGTGGAATATTTATACCATCATCAAATTATTTTGAACTCTATTTGCTATTTTTGAGTTTTTCTGTTACCTTGAGTATTTAGTATAGTTTTCATTTGGTGTGATTAAACCATGATTAAAAAGGGCCATTGTCGTTGTTGGCACAGGAAGGACCACTTATTTTTTGGGTCCGAGCACGTACAGATCAGTGGCTGATATCGTCATTGTTTATCAGATGTATGTTATAAGTTGATTTGTGGGGTTTTATCATGTATTAAAGTGATTTTACATTTATCAAGTGCTTTTAGTTGATATGTCCATTTTGTTGTCTATATTTTCTATATATAGCTGAAAATTTGTTGCCAGGTGAATTGTAATGAATGCTTTCCATGCATCGAATGGGTGATTTTTTTTCAGATATCTGATCAGATATTTTTCAAATACAAGAATGGTGATAACATTTGCATTGTGATTTTTTTATGAAGAAAAAGCTGCATCAGGAGTCAGAAAACAAATGAAAATCAAGTTTGACTAGAATGAAATCATCCCCAATATTAGTAGCAACATAAAAAAATATATATAAAAATATAAATTGGGGATATTTTGATATTTTACAAAGTACTGTTATTTTAAAACTTTAATATTTTTTTTATATTGCAAATACAATTAAAGTGATAGTAAATTATACAAATCTGAAATGTAATATTTTAGGATAGAAAGCATGGGATTTATCTTTATCATATTTATTAGTATAAAATTGTTTTTACTGAGCCCGCCATTCCATGTATGCTCTGCCCCCTTTCTCTTCTGTTTCTAGTGTAGTGACGTAGAGAACAGTCCCACCAACTCTCTATGTAGCCAGCATTGTTTTATTTGTTTTTCCTTATTGTCTTGAGGCTAGTGTGCTGATTGGATAGTAGATGAGAACGTCACCTCAAGAAAAACATTAGGAATGAAGTGGGCAAGGTATAAAAGGCATTTGATATCATCCTAAATATATTTCAGTTGACTATTATTCATAAAATAATACACAGATTTGGAATTTTGGTTTATGATAAGTTCAATTTACAATCACTTTATTTACATTACTGAACTCACAACGGTCTATTTATAACCAGTAGGAAATTTCATTTTTGTTGCAGATCAAAAACCTACAAATATCTTCTTTTTTTTTTTTCCCTTTAGAAACTGTTCTGTAGCCAATTTCAGAAATAGGTCTGCATTTTTCCAAGCTGTTCAATGGAAAACAGCATTTACAGGATAGTAATAATCCAGCTGATAGCCCCTTAGGATAGCAATTATAAATGATTTCATCTGCCATATAAAGTACTTTAAAATCTCTGTTAAAAACTAATTTTAAAATGATAACGTTGTTTCCTTTCTATAATTAAAATGTATACTATATATATATTTTATTTTGTTGATGAAAAACATATTTTTCTGGTTACTGTGAAAAAACAATTTTAGGAGAAGCTGACAGTCTTTAATGAAATGTTTATGTCTGATTGGATATATTATAAGGTTGTTTATGCCATTTAGTGATGGTTCAAAATGTTGTTCTTATTTCCATAAACATCATTTTGATATTGGATTGAATATAAATAAAAAGCTTGAAGGGCAACAAAGCAATATTCATCCAAGGAAGGTTTACATGCAAATGGGTGTGCATGTAAGCTTAAAGGAACATGTTGACATTAAACAATAATGATTCAGATAGCCAATTCAATTTTAAAAAATCCAATTTACTTTGCTCAAATTTACATCATTGTCTAGTCACAGAGTACCTGGAAGAGTGGAAGAGTAAAAAAGGGAAGGTATTTAGAAACCAGAATCCTTCATAGTCCATATAGATAGATAGATAGATAGATAGATAGATAGATAGATAGATAGATAGACCGATATAAATATATATAATATATTTAATATATATTTAATATATATTTAATATTAGACTTCTGTAGCCAAAAAATTTGGTTTGTCCGAATTTTTGGAAAATAAATATTCAGGGAAATTTTCCGAATATTCATTGGCTGCACTTTTTCTTATTCATTTAGTAAAAAAAAAAAAAAAAAAGAACACTGAATATTCTTAGAAAATTTACATTAGTTTTTGTTTAACTAATATAAAAAATAAAAAAAAGTTCACCTGTAACTTTATACTTACCTTTAGTATGCTGGAGTGCCGCACTAACCCGCTCCATTTCTTTATTAATAGGAGGCTTAGCGCAGAGGCTCCCAGGGCCTGCACTAAAGGAGCATACTTAGCACAGGCCCTGGGAGCAGCCACGCTAAGCCTCCCATTATTATTATTATCGGTTATTTGTAGAGCGCCAACAGATTCCGCTCCCATTAACAAGGCCGTGACTCTGTGAGGAATAGGAAGAGGTTAATGTGGCTCTCCAGCATGCTAAAGTTAAGTATTTAACTCCTTACAGGCAATTTAAAGAAAATAAATGAATATTGACTAATTAGGTATTTTTGGTTTTCTTTCAATTTTGTTGGTGCATTTATTTGGATATTCATTAGTTAAAAAAGAAAAAAATATTTGCATTCGAACTACACAAATGCACATCTCTTTAGTATATGGGGTTAATTTAACAAGCAGCGGATGCTGCATCGACGCCCCATCGTTTCTGGTCCGCCAGAAATATAAGTTAAGAAGCTGCGGTCTGATACAATCGGGATGGCTGATGGCTCCTGCTAGTGGCCGATTGGCCGCAAGTGAGCAGGGGCAGCATTGCACAAGCATTTCCCTAGAAATGCTTGTGCAATGTTAAATGCCAACAGCGTATGCTGTCGGCATTTATTGAGGTTGAGCAGTCTTGATTCACTATAGCGATTGATGTACACTCGAACTATGGTAAATCTACCCCTATGTGTGTGTGTGTGTATATATATATATATATATATATATATATAAAAATTATATATATATATATATATATATATATATATATATATATTTATATATATATATATATATACTAGTCCTAAAGCCAGTGTACACGTGCCTTGCTCTCTCTTCTCTCTCTTTCCCCCCTCTCTTTTGCTCTCTCCCCCCTCCTTTTGCTCTCTCTCCCCACCTCTTTTGCTCTCTCTCCCCCCTCTTTTGCACTCTCTCCCCCCTCTTTTGCTCTCTCTCCCCCCTCTTTTGCACTCTCTCCCCCCTCTTTTGCACTCTCTCCCCCCTCTTTTGCACTCTCTCCCCCCTCTTTTGCTCTCTCCCCCCTCTCTTCTGCTCTCTCTCCCCTCTCTTTTGCTCTCTCTCCCCCTCTTTTTCTCTCTCTCTCCCCACTCTTTTTTCCTCTCTCCCCCTCTTTTTCTCTCTCCCCCCTCTTTTGCTCTCTCTCCCCCTCTCTCCCTCTCTTTTACTTTCTCTCCCCCCCTCTTCTGTTCTCTCTCCCCCCCTATTTTGCTCTCCCCCCCTCTTTTGCTCTCTCCCCCCTATTTTGCTCTCTCTCCCATCACTTTTGCCCTCTCTCCCCCTCGTTTGCTCTCTCTCCTCTCTCCCCTCTTTTGCTCTCTTTCTCCCTCTTTTGCTCTCTCTCTCCTCAATCCCTTTTTTGCTCTCTCTCTCTCCCCTCTCTCTTTCCTCCCTCTCTTTTCCTCTTTCTCCTTCCTCTTTGTCTTTTGCGCTATCAGCCACGCCCACTCCCACCCGGCCACGCCCCCACCATGTAACATGCCAGTTTGAAGTGATTTTCAAATCTAGATAGTGCAATCGTTTTTGGATGGTGTATATATATATATAATATATATATATATATATTAATATGTCTCAAACAGACAAAGCGCACTCCAATGGGAATTAGTTTTTAATATTATGCCACCTTTAATGTGAACATTGAATGTCTGAAGAAGGGGATAACACCCCGAAAAAAAAACGTTCACATTAAAGGTGGCATAATATTGAAAACTAATTCCTATTGGAGTGTGCTTTGTCTGTTTGAGATATATATATATACACCATCCAAAAACGATTGCACTATCTGGATTTGCTAATCACTTCAAACTTTAATGTTACATATATATATATATATATATATATATATATATATTTATATTCACAATTACATGCTCTATGCTTTATTAAAGGGATAAAGTAACTAAAATATTGCAATAGATCCCAGTTCCCTAGCTTCAGTTTTCAGGACTCCTTAACTGGCAAGATTTTCTGGATGGCTGAAGAACAATACAGATGAATTAGCTGTCCAGTAATTGTGTTTATCTAATCTGTTCTTTTCCGAGTTTCCCTAACTTGTACAGGTTTAACTTATTCCCCTGACACCTGTACCTTTTACCAGGCAGTATTTTACACTCTCCATGCCTCATTCTTATTTATTTTCTTTCTTCCATCTTTAAAGGGACAGAATACACCAATTATCATATAACTGCATGTAATAGACACCACTATAAAGAAGAATATGCACAGATACTGGTCTAAAAATCCAGTATAAAACCTTTTTTAAAACTAACTTAGAAGCTCCAAGTTTAGCACTGTTGATGAGGTTAGGCTGGGACACCCAGTAAAAGGGGCTGCAAAACCAGGAAGAGTAGACACTCCCCTCCCCCCTTCCCTGCATATGAAATAACAGATTAAACAAACAGGAAAAAGTGCAGAAAATCATCTGAAAAATATTGGGGAAACAAATTTTGATTACTGATAATATTAATGTCCCATGTTAAAAATAAAACCTTTTTTTCGGTTAGCTGCTAATGCTTTTTTTATGTCCAAAAAAACAATAAAAAAACTGGCTGATGAAAACCTGTTGAAAAAGACCCCTTTGCTAGAAAAACAGGCAATTTGCAGTTGCAACTATATGAAGATGGCTATCCAGCTGACTTTATGCTATAAGTCACATTAGCTTTATTTGTGTGTCAGTGAACAAAAATGGATGCCAGTTATAAAGACAATTAGGAGTGAGTGTGTGAGTGAACAAAAATGGATGCCAGTTATAAAGACAATTAGGAGTGAGTGTGTGAGTGAACAAAAATGGATGCCAGTTATAAGGACAATTAGGAGTGTGTGAGTGAACAAAAATGGATGCCAGTTATAAGGACAATTAGGAAAGGGAGACAATTAAAAGCAGTTAATTTAGGTAACTTACTCTGCAATTATAGTAGACATAGTCTACTATAATAATTAATACAGTTAATCCAGGTACACCTACCCTGCAATATTAGCAGACATATTCTGGCAACTAAATCCAGGTATTAGGTTGCTTTACATATTAGTTGGTTGATATAGGAATTTGTAATAGGTAAAGTTAAAAAATAAAATTTCAATTAAAAGGTGAATGGCTGTTTGATAACTAAGGGAATGGTACTAATTGTACACTAAACTTTATTTTTCTTGGACTAGTGTGGGAGAGAAAATTAGAAGGGAATTTTTTCTTTCACTTTTCACTAGAATAAAGATAGAATATTCACTTATTTCACTTCATATACACATATTTTATTCAATTTTTACTCCAACGAAAGTGAAATATTCACCATTTCACATTACATATACACATAGGTCCAGATTACAAGTGGCGTGCAAATGTTTTTGTTTGCTTGCAGCAAACACCACTCAAAGTAATCTTTTAACACAGGTGGGTTAGTGCTCGTATTACAAGTTGAAAGTAAATTTTTGAGTGCAAGTGAATAACAATTCGCACTAACTTCAGGACTTCAGATATCGTGTCCATGTTAACTTCTTTTTCACATTGACTTCACTGGAGCATACTTTAAAGGGACAGTCAAGTCCAAAAAAAACTTTCATGATTCAAATAGGACATGTAATTTTAAACAACTTTCTAATTTACTTTTATCACCAATTTTGCTTTGTTCCCTTGGTATTCTTAGTTGAAAGCTAAACCTAGGAGGTTCAAATGCTAATTTCTTTGACCTTGAAGGCCATCTCTAATCTAAATGCATTTTAACAGTTTTTCACCACTAGAGGGTGTTAGTTCATTTGTTTCATATTGATAACATTGCGCTCATGCATGTGAATTTACCGAGGAGTGAGCACTGATTGGCTAAAATGCAAGTCTGTCAAAAGAACTGAAATAAGAGGCAGTTTGCAGAGGCTTAGATACAAGGTAAGTATAGAGGTAAAACATGTATTTTTATAACTGTGTTGGTTATGCAAAACTGGGGAATGGGTCCAATGCTCTTCACTAGAAGAAAATGTTATATATATATATATATATATATATATATATATATATATATACACACACATTTACAAATACAAAGCAAAAAAAAATTAAAAGTAAAAAACATTGGAATGTAAAATATTTACATTAAATACATAGTAAAATACATTAATAAATATAAACAATTATTAAAAATGATTTAAGTTTTAAGACATTTGAGTGGAAAGGGCTCCAATGTATATATATATATATATATATATATATATATCTATATATATATATATACACCCATACACATATTTAGACACACACATATATATTTACTATAGCCCGTTCCAGTCAAACACCTTGTCACATTCCATGTACCTTTTAATCATTATACCTTATTTTTATTAATATTTAAATTAATCATTTTTATCAGAAACTGTATACAGGTGGCCCTCGGTTTACGCTGGTTCAATTTGCGCCGTTTCAGAATAACAACCTTTTTTTTCCAGTCATTTGACTGCTATTGAAAAGCTTTTGGAAAGTAATGCACTAATTAAAATAGCCAGTAGGTGGAGCTCTCCGCTTGTTTTGCAGCAAAGTTATGCAACTTAACAGCCTTAAATTGATCTGTGTACACAGATCAGACCAGATCTATCGAGCAACAAGTTTTAGCAGGCACTTCCCTATTATCTTCCTGTCCAGCTGCTTGAGGTGAGGGTGCCTAACTGCTTATTAATCACTACAGACTGAAATGCATAGAATAGGTGAGAGAGAACTGATTGCAGAAAAATGCAAGTAAAAAAATGTTTTTGTTCATTAAACTTAGTTTGATGATGATGCAGTCTGTTGTGCGATTATTTTATTAGGTGATGTTTAACAAATGTTTTTGTTCATTAAACTTAGTTTGATGATGATACAATCTATATTTTTAGGTTTATAATGCTGTTTAGCATTTAAAGTCTTCATTTCAAAGCTTTAAAAGTAATGTATTAGGTGTTACTTATGACAATTTTGAGAGGGACCTGGGACCTAACTGCCTCACTTCCCATTGACTTACATTATAAACTGGGTTTCAATTTACAACGGTTTCGATTTACAACCATTCCTCCTGGAACCTAACCCCGGCGTAAACTGAGGGCTACCTGTATATGAGTGTTAACACTTTATTTATTATTTATTTTTTTACCCTTTACACTAGGTCATGCCAAGCCAACAAGCACAAATTTTAACTTGTAATACATGAACAAGTTAGTGAGGTCACATCATTTTAGTGTGCTACTTATAACCTAGCTAGTGATGTCGCAAACCTAAAAATTTGGGTTCGTGAACTTCCACAAAAGTTTGCGAACGGGCGAACCGCCATAGACTTCAATAGGCAGGCGAATTTTAAAACCCACAAGGACTCTTTCTGGCCACAATAGTGATGGAAAAGTTCTTTCAAGGGGACTAACACCTGGACTGTGGCATGCCGGAGGGGGATCCATGGCAAAACTCCCATGGAAAATTGCATAGTTGATGCAGAGTCTGGTTTTAATCCATAAAGGGCATAAATCACCTACCATTCCTAAATTGTTTTGAATAACGTGCTTTAAAACATCAGGTATGATGTTGTATCGATCAGGTAGTGTAAGAGTTACGCCCGCTTCACAGTGCGCAGTGTAGGTGATATACCTGCCCTGACCATGCTTTGCAGACCAGGTATCAGTGGTCAGATGGACCCTTGCCCCAACACTGTGTGCCAGACATGCCATTATAGCAGACTTATTTGGCTTTGGCGTTGCTTTTTGGTAATTAGAAGGCTGCTAAATGACACTGCGAACCACACGTGTTTTATTCCCAGCAGTGAAGGGGTTAATTAGGGAGCATGTAGGCAGCTTGTAGAGTTAATTTTAGCTTAAGTGTAGTGTAGTAGATAACCCAAAGTATTGATCTAGGCCCATTTTGGTATATTTCATGCCACCATTTCTCCGCCAAATGCGATCAAATAAAAAAAAAAATTGTTCACTTTTTCACAAACTTTAGGTTTCTCACAGAAATTATTTACAAACAACTTATGCAATTATGGCATAAATGGTTGTAAATGCGTCTCTGGGATCCCCTTTGTTCAGAAATAGCAGACTTATATGGCTTTGGCGTTGCTTTTTGGTAATTAGAAGGCTGCTAAATGCCACTGCGCACCACACATGTTTTATGCCCAGCAGTGAAGGGATTAATTAGGGAGCATGTAGGCAGCTTGCAGAGTTAATTTTAGCTTAAGTGTAGTGTAGTAGACAACCCAAAGTATTGATCTAGGCCCATTTTGGTATATTTCATGCCACCATTTCACCGCCAAATGCGATCAAATAAAAAAAAATGTTCACTTTTTCACAAACTTTAGGTTTCTAACAGAAATTATTTACAAACAACTTATGCAATTATGGCATAAATGGTTGTAAATGCTTCTCTGGGATCCCCTTTGTTCAGAAATAGCAGACTTATATGGCTTTGGCGTTGCTTTTTGGTAATTAGAAGGCTGCTAAATGCCACTGCGCACCACACGTGTTTTATGCCCAGCAGTGAAGGGGTTAATTAGGGAGCATGTAGGCAGTTTGTAGAGTTAATTTTAGCTTAAGTGTAGTGTAGTAGACAACCCAAAGTATTGATCTAGGCCCATTTTGGTATATTTAATGCCACCATTTCACCGCCAAATGCGATCAAATTTTAAAAAAAATTAAATTTTTTTGCAATTTTAGGTTTCTCACTGAAATGATTTACAAACAGCTTGTGCAATTATGGCACAAATGGTTGTAAATGCTTCTCTGGGATCCCCTTTGTTCAGAAATAGCAGACATATATGACTTTGGCGTTGCTTTCTGGTAATTAGAAGGCCGCTAAATGCTGCTGCGCATCACACGTGTATTATGGCTAGCAGTGAAGGGGTTAATTAGGTAGTTTGTAGGGAGCTTGCAGGGTTAATTTTAGCTTTAGTGTAGAGATCAGCCTCCCACCTGACACATCAGACCCCCTGATCCCTTCCAAACAGCTCCCTTCCCTCCCCCACCCCACAATTGTCCCCGCCAACTTAAGTACTGGCAGAAAGGTTTTTAAATTTGTTTTATTTTTTTAGCATATTTACATATGATGTGGTGTAGCATCCCCCCTTAGCCCCCAACCTCCCTGATCCCAACCTCCCTGATCCCCCCCAAAACAGCTCTCTAACCCTCCCCATCTGCCTTATTGGCGGACATCTTGGGTACTTGCAGCTGTCTGCTATTATTTCACAAAAGTGTTGTTTTTTTTAAATGTACACTACTGTTACACCAGATATGAGTGGTGGCACTGGGCAAGTGGGCACAGTATACGCTGTGAGCCTGACACACACGCTGGCAGGCAGGCAACTGCAATTAGATTACACAGGAAAAAAAAAAAAAGCAGACTGATGTTCTAGCCCTAAAAAGGGATTTTTGGGGTGCTGTCCTTACAGCAGAGATCAGATGAGTCCTTCAGGACTGTAGTGGACACTGAATACACTAGCCTAGCTATCGATTTCCCTATTAAATCAGCAGCAGCTACACTGTCCCTCCTCTCACTAAGAATGCAGCTTCCAAATGAAATCTAAAATGGATGCTGTCCAGGAGGTGGGAGGGTCTGGGAGGGAGGGTCCTGCTGCTGATTGGCTGTAATGTGTCTTCTGACTGTGAGGGTACAGGGTCAAAGTTTACTCAATGATGATGAATAGGGGGCGGAACGGATCGAACATGCTATGTTCGCCGAGAACTATACGCCGGCGAACTATTCACGACATCACTAAACCTAGCCCATACTGTACATTTTTTCTCCCAGTCCAGCCCTAAAATACCAGGCAATTCTATTTTGAATGTGGTTAAGTGGCAAACGTTAGATATACGTTTTTCACAATCTACTCTTTAAAGAATATATTTTAACTTTTTTGACTATTATGGACTGGAATTTAAATTAAATAGTGGCAGTGGAATTTTAAGTATATTTAGAAACATTTTTGCATCTAAAAGTATTTCTATTTTTAAATAACCAATGTTAGCAAACTAAAAACATTTTTTGTATCCTTGTGAGATATATTCCAGTCTAATAACAAAATCAATTGAAACAGCTTTAAATCCACCTTTTTATATATATATATATATATATATATATATATATATATATATATATATATATATATATATATAAAAAAATAAACAGCTTTAAATCTACCTTTATATATATATAAAAAGAAAATTATATTTAAACAGTGCTTTTTCATATGTATAATACAATGTTAAAAGGTTGTCAATAAAGCTTTATTTGAAGAATTGTAGTTAAAAAAAATTGATTGACATATAAATGAATGGTATATAAAAGTATCCCTTATTCTGCACAAAATGTAATTGTTCTAATTTCTCCTTTGTGTCTTTGAAGTGTGCATAAATTATGATATTTTAAAAAGAAGATCCTATGACAAGATTTCTATTTGTAAAGATTTGGCCAATATATACTCTAGGATTTTATTCTTCTTCAGGTTTTAAATATAATGCAGGCCATGACAAATTTAAGAAGATTAGAGAAAAGCTTGATGAATTACTTTTACAAAGCTGAAACTGAAGATTATACTAAAGTGACTGCAATTTAGTAAAACACATTTTTAATGTTTAAAAAAAAATAGCCAACACTCCTCTTCATAAAAGAAGTAGATTCCATACATGTGTGATACAAATTAATCAGATATGCCTACGTTAATAGCAGCATTTTTTCACACCTGCCTACAACTTTTGCCCATTAGTGTGTTTAGAAATAACTATTATATCCTTTCAGGAACTTGGACTATATAAGATCTTTAATGTCTCTTGGAGATTTATAATTGGTATTCATTAAGTGTGAGAGGAGGGGGTGTTGGTGCACTTTTCCCCATTTTTGTCTCTTCAAGTAGAAGGAATTAGGAGAAAATGGAAGGTGGAAGGAAAACGTTTTGTTGGTAAGAGATTCTAATTCTTTTCAAATAGAAATTTATTTTTTATTTAAATAATTTATTTATGAAATAACTCAAACTAATCTTTAGAAATATATTAATTTAAATGATTACTTATAATTATGATATAATATTAAGAAGGTTATGGAGATTGTTTTGTTAAATTAAATAGAAAGTAAAGTCAAAATTAAACTTTCATGAAAAAGCATGCAATTTTAAACAACTTTCCAATTTACTTCAGTTATCAAATTTGCTTTGTTCTCTTGGCATCCATCCTTTGTTGAAAATAAAACTATGTAGGCTTTAGGACTAGATGGTAGCAGTGTTTACAACAATGTATTATATTCCTACAAATATTGTTCTGATACAGCTGCCATAGAGTGGTAAAGACACGTGTATGCTCCTGAAAGCCTATACGTCTACCTAGCTTATTTAATATAATTTGATAATAGATGTAAATTGAAAACGTTTTAAAATTTTGTATATGAATCAAGATGTTTTTTTACTTTACTGCTCCTTTAAAAAAATATTTTCACAATATATTAACCCCTTCACTCATTTGGACGTATATATATTGTGCGGTACTTTGGCTTTTGTACCGCACAACGTATATATACGTATGAGCTTCAGGAAGCTCCAGCAGTCTCGGCTGTTAAGTTAAAGCTTATAGCTGGAGTTCCTGAGCTCCAGGCATCTGCCCGCATATGGAACATGATAGGTGCTCCAGTTCCATATGAGAGCAGATGCCAAATCGTTAAACACAATGACACTGTCTGTGTTATTGTGTGTAATGATCTTCTGCTGGTGCCAGAGGAAGGTGCTGGAGGGAATCCGGGAGGCAGGTGGGCAGCTTCGCCGCGGCGGGGGGGGGGGAGAAGAGGAGGGATGGAGTGGGAGGACCCAACACGCAGAAAATAAATAAAGGGCGAGGGATGGGTGGGGCAGCTAAACTACAGTAAAATGGGGTTGGGGTGTGGGGGTCCCTATCTGGTGATCGTGAGGGGAGACCTTTCATTACAGAAAAATAAAATTAAAATAAATACAAACTTCCAGTATCTAAGATGGCGGTACTAGTTAGAGGGGGGAGGGTTAGAGAGCTGTTTTGGAGGGATCAGGGAGGTTGGAGGGTTAGGGGGGATCCTAGACTGTAGAAAATATTAAAATATATAAAAAAATATTTAATAAAAAAAAATGCATTACAGACAATGAAATGTAATTGAGTATCTAACCCGTCCATAACAAAGAAAAGTACTATAAGATGGTAAATCTAATAAGTGGACAAGAACAAAAGTGAGCATTATTGACGTGTGCAAAATTATCATCATACCAAAAAAAATATGTAAAGTGCATTGTGCAACGGAAGAAAAATTACAACCTAAAAACAGCTTACCAGTTAAATGTCAATGCATTTCAGCCTGTTAACAGGCCTTTATCAAGACCTTCTTGATAAAGTCTTATCAAGATAAAGTCTTTATAAAGGCCTGTTAACAGACCAAAACGCATTGACATTTAACTGGTAAGCTCCTTTTTATACCCTAACTAGGTGTTTAAACTGTTTTGCACTATGGTTTTTTCTGTTTCCCACAGGAATATTCAGGATCTTTCTCACCAGATGGAACTTAACTAATAGGATATACAGGAGGACTAACGGTCAACTACGACATTTTGGATACCTATCACACATTATTACCACATAAAGATTATTCTAATATTTTTATATTTTTCCACATTTTTATTTTCTCAATATTTTTTTTTCTTCATATTTTTTCACCTTTTCAATGATTGTAAAAAAAGGGACAGTCCCTGCGAGTTGCGAGATGGCTCCTATTAAAAGTAATGAAGTTTGCTGGGAAACTTCGCTCCTTAGTGTGAAGTTAGCAGGGAGCAGGGGGAGCACTTTAAAATTAAAATCCTACAGCCAATATAACTCACATTACGCTGCTTTCTGCTTATAGCATCTTACATTCGCCTATATTTTAGTATGCATTTGTTTTTCTATTGGGGTTATAAGTGTCCGTATTGTTTTGAGAAAAGCTCGCCACCTTTTAGTTGGCGAGAAAAAACTGTGAGATCTGCAGTGCGAAAATCTTTATAGAATTATGCTGGGATTAGAGAGACATTTTCATATACGCCCATGGAACACCCATGTTCAGCCCATTTTACGAAAAAACAACAATTACGCTTTACATTTTGTATTTATAAGTTCAAATTTCAGTGTGATTTTTGCACATCCAGTGTACTACAATTACGATTTACGCTGTGCATATTTAATTTGATTTATTCCTGTGTAAATTACATACTAATTTTACTTTTTTGTTAACATACGATTTTTGGTGAAGAATTTTGTTACCATTTTTGATGCACCTTAACAATACAATTTTTCCCTGCTTATTTTTGTGTGAATGGTTCAAATATTTGTTTTGTATAATGTTTAAAATACGAATTTTGTTGTGCACATTTCATATGAAAATCCAATATACGCACCTTAGCGAGACACCCTGTTTTCAGGGTAAAAAATGGCTTTAGATCACTCCACCAGGGAAATAGAAGGACTGGCGAGCATTCATTAATAATCTCACCAGCCCAGAGAGCTTTCAATCATCGAGCCCTTAGACACTCTTGTGCCTAAGGGCATGTTGGACATATCACTTGGGACACATATTTGTTCAACATAATTTTCAAGTGAGATTTCTTATTACATACACCTTAGATTGTATTACCAATAAGGGGTGTCCCCCAGGAGAATTTACCAATACCACTATTTTCATTTTTATTTTTTATGCAAATCTAACATATGTTGTTTACACTAATGTGCTTTGTATTTTCGTCTGTTTGTTAACTCATGGATCCATGATTTTATTATCTAAAGTGTAATAATTTTAAGTGTATCTTTTGATCTGGAATTAATGTTAACCGAATAAACATCATTAATATCTGTATATTACCACTTCACCTCAGACTTTTATTTAGGCGCTCACTTCACCAACCTTTTAGATTGCAACCCACTAGGTCTACTAGGAGACCTACTGAAGAGAGCAGTAGGTGTTAACCACTAGCGCTAGGTCTACTATCTCATAACATTATGAGTATAACTCACAATAAGTCTTTTTATAAAATATGTGGATTACAGGTAAAAACTATGTGTATATTTACATTCATATAAATGTAGTGTGCAATGTGTATTAATATAGATATTGAACAATAAAGTTAATCTCTACACTAAAGCTACAATTAACCTTATAAGCTACCTAATTAACCCCTTCACTGCTGGGAATAATAGTAGTGTGGTGCACAGCTGCAATTAAAGGCCTTCTAATTACCAAAAAGCAATGGCTAAGCCATATATGTCTGCTATTTCTGAACAAAGTAGATCCCAGAGAAGCTTTAACAAACATTTGTGCCATGATTGCACAAGCAGTATGTAAATAATTTCAGAGAGAAACCCAAAGTTTGTGAAAAAAATCAAAAAATCTATTTTTTTTAATTGCATTTGGCGGTGAAATGGTGGCATGAAATATACCAAAATGGACCTAGATCAATACCTTGGGTTGTCTACTTAAACATATTTATATAGTTTTGACAGGTAAATTAAAAAAAAATAAGGCTCTATTTCTGTTTAAATGGAATGATAGCAAAAATGCAAAACATTCTACAGTATTTTGGTCGTTTTTTTCCCTTTTTTTATAGTTTGAAAATCTATAATATATATATATATGTTTTCACAGCTAGACAGTGCTAGTTCCTGGGTGCCGTATAGATAACATTGTGCCTACATTGCGTGGAGTTATTTATGAGTCAGCACTGATTGGCTAAAATGCATGTCTGTCAAAAATACTGAGATAAAGGGGCAGTCTGCAGAGGCTGAATTTAGGGATGGGCGAATGTGTTTATATCCGAATTCGAATGTTAGAACGAATGTTATTGTAGAAATTCGATTTACATAATAGAATGTTGATAAGAACGAATATTCTTAAAAATTCGATTTTCGAATGTTATTTACAGTTTTCAAATATCACATTCGAATTCGAATATTACATTTATAAAACACAATTGTAGACTAGAAACACTATTTCGAATACCAAATTCGAATCCAATATCACACTTGAATTCGAATATTACATTTATAAAACACAGTATTAGACTAGAAATACTATTTCGAATTCGAATATCACATTCAAAACGAATATCACATTTGAATCGAATATCACATTTAAAACACAGTATTAGACTAGAAATACTATTTCAAATTCGAATGTCACATTCGAATATTACATTTCGAAATTGAATGAATACATAGCTAAACATTCTATTATTCGAACGAATATTTTCGAATTTTATTGAAAAATTTGAAAACGAAAATTCGAAAATAGAATGTTAGAATGTTAAACATTCGAAATTCGATTCGAACGAACGAATGTATCAAAATTCATTTTAAATTTCGAATTTTTAGAAACATTCGCCCATCCCTAGCTGAGATACACGGTAATCACAGAGGTAAAAGGTGTATTAATATAACCATGTTGGTTATGCAAAGCTGGGGAATGGGTAATAAAGGGAATATACAATGAAACAATAAAAGGTAGACTGTCCTTTTGAGTGGTTACTGTAGCTTAAAGGGATATGCAACCCAAAAAAATGTCTTTCATGATTCAGATAGAACATACATTTTAAATAACTTATGATTTACTTTTATTATCACATTGGCGTAATTTTTTTTGTTTGACATCCTTGTTGATGAATCAGCAATGCACTACTGGAAGCTAGCTAAACACATTGGTAAGCCAATGACAAGAGGCATATATGTGCAGCCACCAATCATCAGCTAGCTTCTGAGGCTACCTAGGTATGCTTTACAGGAAAGGATACCAAGAGAATGAAGCAAATTAGTTCTATTGTTAGCCTTTGTTGAAAACCATAGGCTAGGCTAAGGAGCAGCAATGCCTATATTACCTTATAGCCTCAGCCTTAGAAAACTGATATATTCCTGCTGCTGTTCCTGGTGACCTTTTAATGTGTCACATTATTGTCACTGTTATTAAAAAATACCTATGGGATACACCAACATAAAATCTATGTACAGATATATTGGGGTCTATCCTATAGACACATACTGTTTTTCCATAGGCAGGTAAATTTGTTTCTTCAGCTTGGGTTTGAATACTAATATTCTGAAAAAAATCAACTATTTGCAGAGAATAGCTTAAAAAAAAAACAACCTCAGGCTTTTTAATTTTGAAAAGTTTTTTAAAAAAATGTAAATTTACATATTAAAACAGCTGTACTCTTATGTTTATAATAGAGTAAATTTTGAATTCTATAGTAGTCACCTGATTACTTGCTATATTTAAGGTAAAAAAAAACAAACAAAAAGGCCAAAGTTTACATTGGTAATATTAACTTTGAACCATAAATGATATTGACTTCCATTTCGCACCTAGTTTACATGCCTTCCTTTTCCATTTTACAAATGCACACACATTTTGTCAGATGTTAAAGTGTAATAACCCCCCCCCCCCCCCCACACACACACACACACACACACACATATACATATACAGCAGCACATACATAATTTTTATTTAAAACATGTAATTTTAAGAAATGTTTAAATTCACTTCTATTTTCAAATGTAAAAAGCTGGCTTTGTTCTTTGAAACCACAAAAAGATTAAGGGCTAGATCCCATGTGAAGCAGTATTGAATGTGCCCGCTCGAGTACTAACTAGGCTAGAAGTAAGCTTTTTGTCTGTGTAGTACAAGTTGAAAGTATAGGTGGCCCTCGTTTTACAACGGTTCAATTTACACCATTTCAGAATAACAACCTTTTTTTCCAGTCATGTGACTGCTATTGAAAAGCATTGAGAAGCAGTGCATTTATTAAAATAGCCAGTAGGTGGAGCTGTCCGCTTGTGTTGCAGCAAAGCCAAGCAAGCTGAAATTAATTAGTTTAACCAGACCTGAGCTATCGAGCAGATTTCAAAGGAACAAGATCTTCCTGTCTATAAATCAATCCAGATTGGAATGCATAGAAAGAACTGTTTGCAGAAAAATTCAAGTGAATTCTGTGTTGTGTGATTATTTTATTAGGTTTATAATGCTGTTTAGCAAATGTTTTTGTTCATTTAACTTAGTTTAATGATATATTCTGTGTTGTGTGATTATTTTATTAGGTTTATAATGCTGTTTAGCATTTAAAGTCTTCATTTTAAAGCTTTAAAAATAATGTATTAGGTGTTACTTATGACAATTTTGAGGGGTCTGGAACCTATCTCCCTCACTTCCCATTGACTTACATTATAAACTGGGTTTCAATTTACAATGGTTTCGATTTACAACCATTTCTTCTGGAACCTAACCCCGGCGTAAACTGAGGGCTACCTGTAATCAGTTTTTGTTTGTGTGCTAACCCAACAAATGTAAAAAAAAAAACAGCGCAAAATCATTTTTCAGTTCCCATAGACTTGAATAAGAGCTATAGGTCTTTGGGGGTCATAGTTAATTAAACTTTTGTGAACTGCCGAATTGTATTAAACTGTTTAGAACCAAATGTTTATGTGTATCAGTTTCATTTCTGATATTTTTTACAATAAGGTTTTTAAGTCCTAACTATACCAAACTTGTTGATAATTAGGGAAATATTAATCAAAGGTCTGGCGGACCTGATCTGACAGTGCGGATCAGGTCCGCCAGACCTCGCTGAATGTGGAGAGCAATACGCTCTCTGTATTCAGCATTGAACCAGCAGCTCTTGTGAGCTGCTGGTACAACACTGCCTCCTGCAGATTGGCCGCCAGCAGTGGGTGTCAGTCAACCCGATCATACTCGATTGGCTTGATTTTCGGCGATGTCTCTCCGCCTGCTCAGAGCAGACTAACAGGGTTATGGAGCAGCGGTCTTTAGACTGCTGCTTCATAACTGCTGTTTCTGCAAGCCTACAGGCTCGCCAGAAACACGGGCCCTCAAGCTCCATCCAGAACTTGATAAATGGGCCCCTTAGTACACTCCTTGATATCCTTGACTTTAGCTTTGAAGTAGACTGGATACAGTAATTAAATTATTTATGCACAACTGACTTACTCTACGTCTAATTATAAGTTTGAGGAAAATGACTTGTACTGACTTAAGAAATGCATGTGACTTTTTAGTTTAATTTATAATCAAATTTGCCAACTAATTTGCTGTTGCAGAACAGCCAACTTTTTCTTCTAAAAAAATAAATAATAATGATAATAATAAAAATAATAAATAATTATTATTATAGAAAGATTCACAGATCCTCTTACAGAATAGACCAACATAAATTGAGATGCCTCACTATAAAAATGTTTGCTTTTTTTTATAAATCTAAGTACCACATATTTATGTTTAAATAAAGAGACACACGTGTAATATACAACTTCCTTGATATATATTTTTGCCCATTCAAATTTTTACACACTTTTTTTTTTACAAACTTTTAAATGTATTATACACACACTTTCTAAAGATTCTAAATTGAAATGTTTTTAATACTTCACTAAACATTTACTTGGTTGCCAAGACAACAGAATCCCATCTAATCCTCTTTCCAGCTGCCCCTTGAAAGAAAAAAAAAAACATGACTACTTTATTAGGGCACTCTAGACAGATGTGGGTGTTCCTGTTTACATGCAGTGTAATATGTTTTCCTGTGCTAGCAATTTTCAACAGCCTCTTTTAAAACCCACCATCTGTGCCAAACTTACATTTTTTTTTCCTAGTTACATAAACTGTAGATTGAATCAGAATACTATCTGATTTGCAGTTAGCAATACCTCAGATGTGTTGTGGTTATGTCTAATTGTTCTGTCTTTGGTGTGTTGTTCTTAGATAAATAATGGCCTCTTTTGAAGCATTTGATGAATCTGCATATCCTTACAATGTGTGTTATGGGTTGTTTTTCTTCAGTAATTATATAAATAAAAACACTTCAATGACACAAAAGAAAAGATTCAGATTATAAAACATATGATGTTTATAAAAGTATTTTATTATTTAACCCATAACAGGGGTTGGAACAGCTGTGCTACATTATTTTAATATTTAATATAATATAATTAAAATAAAATAATTTAATATTTGTGTTAATAATAATGATAATATTAATAATAATTATTATTATTTATAAAGGAGAACTTTTTAAAAATATATTACTATTGTTTTTGTTTATTTAAATAGTATTTATACCTGAAAGAATGACAACTTTTTATTATTATTCTTGTGAGATATGTCTCTTTCCACCAATAAGGTTTTGGGAGTTTTTATGATCAACCAATAAGTGTCTGTCTTACAGACCAGTCATGTATAAACAACATACATTTCCAGTTAGTTTAAAAAACAAACGCCTAGATTACAAGTTTTTGTTGGTAAGGCTGTGCGGGGCTAACGAGCCTTTTTTTCTTACTGCTCACTTAAGCCAACGCTGGTATTACGAGTTTTCTTCAAGCCGGCATTAGCCTCAGAAAAGTGAGCATTGAGAAAAATTTAGCTCCACATCTCACTGTAATACCAGCGCTGCTTACGGTAGCGGTAAGCTGGCTAAACGTGCTCGTGCACAATTTCCCCATAGGAAACAATGGGGCTGAGCTGGCTGAAAAAAAAACTAACACCTGCAAAAAAGCAGCGTTCAGCTCCTAACGCAGCCCCATTGTTTCCTATGGGGAAATGAATTTTATGTCTGCACCTAACACCCTAACATGAACCCCGAGTCTAAACACCCCAAATCTTACACTTATTAACCCCTAATCTGCCGTCCCCGACATCGTCGCCACCTACATTATATTATTAACAAGTGAAATGATTACTGCAACCTTGACAAGCGGCTCTTGACCCGGAAGCCCAGAGAGACTGTATGGGCGTGAAGCTTCTGACCTTTGGAATGCCATATCCGATGGCGGCGGATCAAGCCGCAAGAACAATCAAAGAAAAATAATTGGCAGGCACTACTCCAAACCGCAAGTGTTGTAAAAACAGTATAACACTTTATTGTAATCCAAATAATTAAAAATAGATGCAGACAGGCAGTATAGGTAACAGACCTAACCCCTAATCTGCCGCTCCGGACACCGCCGCCACCTACATTATACTTATGAACCCCTAATCTACTGCCTCCAACATCGCCGTCACCTACATTATAGTTATTAACCCCTAATCTGCCCCCAACGTCGTTGCAACTATATTACTTTTATTAACCCCTAATCTGCTGCCGCCAACGTGGCTGCCACTATAATAAATGTATTAAACCCTAAACCTAAGTCTAACCCTAACCCTAACACCCCTTAACTTAAATATAATTTAAATACATCTAAATAAATTTACTACAATTAAATAAATTAATCCTATTTAAAACTAAATACTTACCGATAAAATAAACCCTAAGCTAGCTACAATATAATTAATAATTACATTGTATCCATCTTAGGGTTTATTTTTATTTTAAAGGCAACTTTGTATTTATTTTAACTAGGTACAATAGTTATTAAATAGTTATTAACTATTTAATAACTACCTAGCTAAAATAAGTACCTGTAAAATAAACCCTAACCTAAGTTACAATTACACCTAACACTACACTATAATTAAACTAATTACCTAAACTACCTACAATTAATTACAATTAAATTAAATAAACTAAATTACAAAAAAAAACAAACACTAAATTACAGAATATAAAAAAAGAATTACAAGAATTTTAAACTAATTACACCAAATTTAATCCCCCTAATAAAATTAAAAAGCCCCCCAAAATAATAAAATTCCCTACCCTATACTAAATTACAAATAGCCCTTTAAAAGGGCCTTTTGAGGGTCCATTGCACCAAAGTAATCAGCTCTTTCACCTGTAAAAAAAAATACAATACCCCCAACATTAAAACCCACCACCCACACACCCAACCCTACTCTAAAACCCACCCAATCCCCCCTTAAAAAAACCTAACACTACCCCCTTGAAGATCACCCTACCTTGAGACATCTTCACCCAGCCGGGCACAAGTGGTCCTCCAGAGGGTCCGAAGTCTTTATCCTATCAGGGCAGAAGAGGACTTCCAGACCGGCAGAAGTCTTCATCCAGACGGCATCTTCTATCTTCATCCTTCCGGAGAGCAGCAGGTCCATCTTCAAGACATCCGACGCAGCGCATCAGCCAATAGGATTGACCTCGCATTCTATTGGCTGATTGGAACAGCCAATAGAATGCGAGCTCAATCCTATTGGCTGATTGGATCAGCCAATTGGATTGAACTTCAATCCTATTGGCTGATTGCATCAGTCAATAGGATTTTTCCTACCTTAATTCCGATTGGCTGATAGTCATTCAGTCGTCGGCCGTTGGATGAAGAGGATGCTCCGCGTCGTATGTCTTGAAGATGGACCCGCTGCACTCCGGAAGGATGAAGATAGAAGATGCCGCCTGGATGAAGACTTGTGCCGGTCTGGAGGTCCTCTTCTGGTCAGATAGGATGAAGACTTCGGACCCTCTGGAGGACCACTTGTGCCCAGCTGGGTGAAGACGTCTCAAGGTAGGCTGATCTTCAAGGGGGTAGTGTTAGTTTTTTTTTAAAGGAGGATTGGGTGGGTTTTAGAGTAGGGTTGGGTGTGTGGGTGGTGGGGTTTAATGTTGGGAGGGGTATTGTATTTTTTTTACAGGTGAAAGAGCAGATTACTTTGGGGCAATGACCCGCAAAAGGCCCTTTTAAGGGCTATTTGTAATTTAGTATAGGGTAGGGAATTTTATTATTTTGGGAGGCTTTTTTATTTTATTAGGGGGATTAGATTAGGTGTAATTAGTTTAAAATTTTTGTAATTCTTTTTTTATTTTCTGTAATTTAGTGTTTGCTTTTTTCGTAATTTAGTTTATTTTATTTAATTGTAATTAATTGTAGGTAGTTTAGGTAATTAGTTTAATTATAGTGTAGTGTTAGGTGTAATTGTAACTTAGGTTAGTGCTTATTTTACAGGTACTTTTGTATTTATTTTAGCTAGGTAGTTATTAAATAGTTAATAACCATTTAATAACTATTGTACCTAGTTAAAATAAATACAAAGTTGCCTGTAAAATAAAAATAAACCCTAAGATGGCTACAATGTAATTATTAATTATATTGTAGCTAGCTTAGAATTTATTTTATCAGTAAGTATTTAGTTTTAAATAGGATAAATTTATTTAATTGTAGTAATTTAATTTTGTTTTATTTAAATTATATTTAAGTTAGGGGGGTTAGGGTTAGATTTAGATTTAGGGGTTAATAAATTTAATATAGTAGCAGCGACATTGGGTGTCGGCGATGTTAGGGACGGCAGATTATGGGTTAATAAAATGTAACTAGTGTTTAGTGATTAGGGGTTAAACATTTTAATTAAGTGTTTGCGATATGGGGGGAATCGGTTTAGGGGTTAATATGTAGTTTATGGGTGTTAGTGTACTTTTTAGCACTTTAGTTAAGAGTTTTATGTTACGGCGTTAGCCCATAAAACTCTTAACTACTGACTTTTAAATGCGGTTGGAGTCTTGACAGGAGAGGGTCTATCGCATCCTGTCTTGCTCCAGAAAACAGGATTAATGCAGTCTTGAGGCAGCCATTGGTGTACCATGCTTTTACAGAGGCAGGTTAAAGGGATAGTAAACCCAAAAAATATTTTAAATTCTTTAAAAACATCTTTATATAATAAAGCAGTTTGTAATTGGTACCTTTGTACAGTTACCTTTCCATTTCTTGTAATTTTAATTGAAAGATTAATTATGTGCCAAACCCATTTTCTGCTCATTATTATGGAGCCTGTTATGATGTTCTACCTAGGTAGAAACATCATGGTGGCCCGCATGCGCAATTCAACTATTTGTATAGACAACGCATGCGCAGACTCACCCCCTGTCTCCAAGCAGCGCTTTCAGCTGTCTGAAAGGAGACATTAGCATACGTTCTCACCGGCTCATTTCATATACGAGAGCTGCATCTGTAGCCAAGTCACAGAAACCGGCATCAACAGACTCACTGAGAATCATTCCTGAGCATAGCTTGGAGGGGCAACTTCACACAGGCAGTGGAGGAAACATTTAGGAGATCAGCGTGTAGGTTACAATTCTTCCCTGCCTGTGATTTAGTGCGTCTGTGCCTCAGACATGGAATACAGCGGTGAGTAAGTATAAGCGCTCTGTTTATTTAAGCTGTCGGGCTCATCTCCCCCTCCCTCTTGCAGTGTTTGCTTACATGTGTAATTGGAGGCCTCACTAATCAAGCAAACACAGCAATAGAGAGGGGGAGATAAGCCGGACAGTTTAAATAAACAGAGCTTTTACACTGCCTATGTATTCCATGTCTGAAACACAGACGCACTAAATCACAGGCAGGGAAGAATTGTACTCTACTCTCGTTAGTGCAGGGCTGAACTGGGACAAAAACAGTTGTATCTTGCATAGCTCTCAGATAAGGTTATTTTATTCCCTGTGCCCAGCCGCTTCACCATTGGATAGGGGGCTGATGCTAGATTTACATGAGCCATGCCTCATATTATGGGCCATCTTTACCACATATTTTATGATTTTAATCTTTAAAAATAATGTTTGTAAAAGCTTCATTTTTTTAAAAAAAAATGTTTAATTTAATGGCATTTATAATAGTTATTGTAATAATATAGTTTAATTAGGTTCAAATAGGAATCAATTTCTAACCCTTTAATATTATAGCAGTCATGAGTATCCTGTTTACTTCCATTATCAAATCTCCTTCATTCTCTTGTTGTTAAATGAGCAGCAATGCACTACTGGGAAACAGCTGAACACATCTGGTAAACCAATGACAAGAGGGATATATAAGTGCAGCCACCAATCACCAGCTTACTCCCAGTTGTGCATTGCTGCTTCTGAGCCTACCTAGGTATGCTTTTCAACAAAGTATAACAACAGAACAAAGCAAATTAGATAATAGAAGTAAATTGGAAAGTTATTTTAAAAGAAACACTCTATTTAAATCATGAATATTTCATTTTGACCTTACCAACCCTTTAATATTTAGGCCAGATGACCTAAAGCTCTCCGCTTTGGCGAGATTATCTAAGAAATCTCGTAATAGTACTGTGATGTCCCTCAAAGAATTTTAGAAAGGCAAATTTCACCTTGAGAACTGTTAATCTCACTAAGCAGAATTCTAGATGTGAAGTAGAGACATCTACTTAAAATACAATGTTCCAAAAAGGCCCCCAAAGATTTTGTGTGATTTTTCTCCATGGCGTTAAAAGGACACTGAACCCAAAAAATTTCTTTAGAAATTCAGATAAAGCAGGAAATTGTAAGCATCTTTCTAATTTACTCCTGTTATCAAATTTTCTTCATTCTCTTGGTATCTTTATTTGAAATGCAAGTATGTAAGTTTAGATGCCGGACCATTTTTGGTGAACAACCTGGGTTGTCCTTGCTGATTGGTGGATAAGTTCATCCACCAATAAAAAATTGCTGTCCAGAGTCCTGAACCTAAAAAAAGCTTAGATACCTTCTTTTTCAAAGAAAGATAGCAAGAAAACGAAGAAAAATTGATAATAGGAGTAAATAAGAAAGTTGCTTAAAATTGCATGCTCTATCTGAATCACGAAAGAAAACATTTGGGTTCAGTGTCCCTTTAAGTTTTTGACCATTAGGCCCTATGGGCTCGATTTATCAAGCTACAGCGGACAGGGGCATACATATGCGCCCCTGTCCTCCGGAGCTCATCTCTGGCAGACAGAATTCCTTTGGCAGAATTCAGCATTGGACAAGAGTGCTATTTTGCGCTCTTGTGCAACGCTGTTCCCTGCCGACACGCAGCCAATCACGTGCGGGCAGGAGCTGTCAATCTCCCCGGTTGGACGAGACCGGGGGAAATTGAAGTTCTCCATCAAAGAAGTGGAGAAGAGGATAGGATGACCACTGCTTCATAAATATGAACAGTTGAAGAGCAGGAGAAGGCTTGACATTTGATTAAATTAAATATTGTTGCTTGTGCTGAAAACTACAAATCCAGATTTACATTTAGACTTTCTTTATGAAAGAATGAGCAAAGCCCTAGTAACAAATTGTATTTTGTGCATTTTCTCAGATTAATTGTGTTAAATTCATTTTATTATATTTTAAAGCTTTCAAAAGTATGAAAACAGCTCAATTATTTTATGTTGCTTTATTTAATTCATAATAAAATTTATAAAAAAAAAAATCACTACAATAAAACTGGTATAATCGTATTAAGAATATAAATTTATTTTTCTAAATATATCCTAGTGAGTGAAATGTTCCTGTAGGAATTGACAGGTAGCAATTTAAGTAGACAAATGCTTTTGCTTTTCATAAAATATTTAGCTAACTAAGCAGAGCTGTTTTATGCCCAAGTATGAGAAAAATCGATTAAAATGCGTTGACAAAGAAATGATTATTAGATGATTGCTTTTCATGTTCAGCAGTCTCACAATTATTTCCTAGCTATGCAGGCTGGATATCTATTTATGCAATGCAGTCAACTATCTATAGATGCCTTTCCTCAGATTAGCATTTTTCTGGCTGGTTGAGTAATAATAATTTGCAATACACACTCACATGTGCACAGATTAAAAATTTGCATCTCTCAAATTATTCTTCATGGGAAAAAAAATCTGATATTCATTAAGGGGTTTGTTCAGATACTATTTGCTAATGAAAATATTTTTTTTATTTCCCAGGGGAAATGTTTTCAGGCAGTAGAGTATTTGTTAACATGTAAACTTGTAATATAAATTATGTAGGCCAAACGACCCGACCCCTAAAGAAGAGGTTTTTGGAACCTTTGCGCTCCATTGGAGAGCAATGTGGCGCGAGGCGAAGCAGCTTCTGAAGTTCAAATATTTCATCTCTGAGCGCTCAGCTACATGACCTGACGCAGCAGAGTGCTCAGAGATGAAAAGACAGGACGCACTGAGGGTGCACAGTCGCATCTACACGCTGCGCGCCGCTCTGCTTGCAGTGTGTCACAGCCTTGATACACCAGTTGCTCTTCATTTTCGCAATCAACACAATGGTGACAGTAAATTTTTGCAGTTTCAGGGCATACAAAATATAGCCAGAAATGCTAGGGGTGGTACTAGACTAAAAACTAAGTATACTGGATATTTCAGTTGGGGACTAGGGTTCCCAATGGCTTAAAATCAGATTGGGACGTAAAGCTGTATGTGGAATAATCATAATAATGATTTTTTGAATGGAGCCTAATCTTATTCCTTAGCTAGAAAGGAATTTGATATCTTACACCAAGCTGATACCATTAAGAACTAAAATTAAAATCAATATTAGAATTATAATCAAAATTAAAAATTGCTAAAATGTACAAAGTGACTTGAATTTGTTTTAAATCTGCTATTGTTATTTTGCCTATGCTATATAATTTTGGTTAAAGTATTAAATATTATATGATGTTAGTATATACTAGGTAGATTCGCTAAATATTAGTAAATTTCTACAGTGTCATAAGTTTGTGCTAAATGTTCTAAAGGGCAAAAAATGTATTGTGACAAATATGACACTGTGAAACTGTTGTACTAAGCTAATCACTCATATGGTTAATGCATGTGTTCATTCTGATTACACTAGGGCAAACACCTGTCCTTTCCCCTTTAAATAGGGGTTTGTATCAGTATGCCACATGGGTCATTGAGAAAGTGTAACCATACGAAACGCGTTTGCCCTTTATTTCCTTGTAATCGCTTTTTAACTTCAAGCTTCAATAAAGCCTATTTTTATGGCAGTTACCTGGCATTCTTAATTTTACACCCAGAGAGGATTAGTGCTCTTCGTAATGGTATTCTGTTTTTCAGTAGAGTGAAAGGGACAGTCTACTTTAGAATTTGTATTGTTTAAAAAGATAGATAATTCCGTTATTATCCATTTCCTAGTGTTGCATAACCAACACAGTTATATTAATATACCTTTTACCTCTGTGATTACCTTGTATCTAAGCCTCTGCAGACTACCCCTTTATTTCAGTTCTTTTGACAGGCTTGGTTTTTAGCCAATCAGTGGGGACTTATAAATAACTCCACGGGAGTGAGCACAGTGCTATCTGTATGGTCCACAAGAACTAGCGCTGTCTAGCTGTGAAAAACTGCCAAAATGCTCAGAGAAGAAGTGGCCTTCAAGGGCTTGGAAATTAGCATATGAGCCTACCTACTGTAGGTTTTGCTTTCAACAAAGAATACCAAACAACAAAGCAAGTTTCATGATAAAAGTAAATAGGAGAATTCTTTAAAATTGCATGACTTATCTGAATTATAAAAGTGTAAGTTTTACTAGGCTGTCCCTTTATAGTAGTAGCTGGTGACTCCTGCCTGGCTGTGGTCTCTGGGCTCTCCCCTTTGGGGGAGGGGCCCCATATTCCTGGAAAGGGAGAATGGTCCCTGCAAGAGTTTTGCATTTGTGACAATCAGAATGCACATCACTAGTAAATTTAAACTATTCATTTTTTTCCTACCTTCACAGTGTTACTTTGAAACACCAAAACTTTTCCTGTCTGCAAAGTGTACATTTTAACTATCAAAAACATTTCTCCCTACATATTGTAAATATGGAATTTCTTGAATAATTTCCTGCCTGCAAAAAAGACTTTAAGAATTTAGAATGACAGTTTTAACTGCACAAACAAATTAACTAAATTGTTTCTCGCATGCATTCCCTTTGCTTGTTGCAATACTAGAAATTGCATATTAAATCACAACACAAATCTTGCATACAAAAATTTTGAAGGCTAAAAGATTATTTTTTTTTATATGATTCAATATAGTAAATAATACACATTAAAAAAACGGAATTTAATCACCCCAAACTCATTTGTTTGTGGTGATTGACAGGCCCTGTTTTTGCACTAGCAATGTCTCCACACAAGAACTTCCTTGTGCAATAATAAATTCAGGAAAAGCACAAACAGGTTTCTCTACCACTCACCTTGCACACATAAGAATAGGTTCCCTAGCTGGGAGCATTGTACATCTATCATAAATAAGGTTTCTGGGTGGAGAATGTTTAATTTTAATCTACACTTTAATGCACAATATTAAAAGAGTATACATTTACATTTGTAGTATTTCTTTACATCAATAGCTGCCAGTTTTAAATCAAGTTATGCAATTGCCAGAGGAACAAAAACATGGGAAATATCACATACATTATACAACTGCTATGTGCAAATACTTAATAAGATTTACAAGAATATTACGGGCTTGGAATATCATTTATTAACTTTCAAAGTAGTAATTAAAATAAATCCATTTAAAATACAGTGGATATTCGTAAAGAAAAGCGGATATTTGGCCTGTTTTAATTAAATGAATATCTGAATGAAAGCGCCAACAAAAATGAAAGAAAACAAATTTTGTCAGCATTTATTTGTTTCCTTTAAAAAAAATTTTAGGGTTAAAGTGATGTTTCAAAAACACGAGGATTTACCAGCACTAAAAATAAAGGTGACTTTCATTCAGGAGTTTAAAAAAAATGTCTAAAAGTTACCTTTATTTCACTGTGGCTTCACTGCTAATCTAAGAGCCTTCTGCGGCCCACACCATAGCTCAATTTTTTTCAAAGAGGTGATGTTTCCACCTCTTAGCCAATAGCTTTGCTAGCATACTGCCATATGATTAGCACATCTATAGCTAATAGTTAGTGCAGGTCCTGGGAGCCGAATGCATTAAGCCTGCTGTTAGCAAAGCTGGGTTTCTTGAAAGAAGATGATCGGGTTAGCGCGCTCTCCAGCATGCAACATTTAAGTATAAAGCTACAGGTAAACTCTTTACCTTTACCTTCAAACACTTAAATTTGTTGCAACGAAAACAAATGTAAATATTTAACGAATATTCAGTATTCGTTTTGTTTTAAACTAAATGCATACTGAATAATGCAGCCAATGTATATTTAGCAAAATGAAATTCCAAGAATATTCGTTATGAAACAAAAATGTATTGGCTACACGAGTCTAAGGATATGCTAACATTTACACCATCTCAGTCTAAAGTGCAGGTACATAATAATGTTATGTATGGAATTTTTGTGCTGATAATCATCATTGAAAGCCAGGCTGACTTATGGATATGTTTCAAATACAATATAGAAATGAATTCTGAGAAAATATTATATCTTAGACATCTTATAACAATTAATGTACCAGAAGTCAATTTTACAAATGCTGCATGAAATACCACTTGAGTTAAACATTAGGAAGATTTGCATGTGTTAATAATTCATTTCATGTGCTCTCTGACAGGAACTGAATACAAATAGCAAATTTCTTTAATTTACATAAAAACAAAACAGATTTAAATTTCATACCAATTATTGCAAATGGTGATATGATAAAAGACATTTTATGTCGCTACAATAAAGGTCAAACATAACTTTCTACTTAAATGCCGCATCAGATTGTCATGCAAAATGTAACTGGTATTTTTTTTTTTATTTGTTTTTACCAAGCAATCATATTTTCCTATATCCTGTTTATATATCAATAATGAACTGATTATCTAAAGGTCCTTGGCTTGGGAAATTCACTAAAACATAATCTCACAAGTACTTTTAAATCCCAGGTGCAATTCCCTAAAGCAGTTTTTAAAGTAAACGGACATTTCAGCCAAAATTGGAATGCGCACGGGTACATTTCAGTTTTGGATAGAAGCATTTTGGCAATATATAGGTATCTTCTAGTAAAAGCTTCAGCTTTGTATTGTTGAAGGTACGAAATTCAAAGTGTATTGCCTTCCATATTGTAAAATACGTTTTTACTACCAAACTGAGAGGTGACGATATTGTGTCAAAATATTCAAACACATTTATTACCCTAATATAAAGATAGGCTGAAAAAGAGGACATAGCCGGCACTTCTTTCTTAAAGGGACAGTTTACACCAGATTTTTTTTTGTTTTAAAAGATAGGTAATACCTTTATTACCCATTCCCTAGATGCTGCATCCGACCCACTCAGCTTCAGTTCCGCCTGAAGCAGAAGTTAAGAAGTATTGGTCCTAAGGCCGCTGCTACTTAACTCGTCCGCCACCTCTGAGGTGGCGGACAGCAATCAGCCCGATCGAATACGATCGGGCTGATTGACACTCCCTGCTAGCGGCTGATTGGCTGCAAATCTGCAGGGGGCGTTACAGAACTGCTGGTGCAATGATAAATGCCAACAGCGTATCATGTCCGTCCGCACAATAGTAAATTGACCACATTGAATCAAACACACCGCAGGTCCTCTGAAATAAAAAGTCACGATACATAATATTCTGCTAAATTTTAAGATTACAGTCATCTGGATTAATCCTCTTTTTACATCAACCAGGAATTTGCCATAGAACACAGGCTTATTTTTTAATAGATCAATTTTCCTCACCACTAAACTCAACTAATTGTACATAATATTCTAAATGTCTACAATTAGAAAGAAGATAATGACTTAATTAATACTCTTCATATGTCCACTAAAGTTTTTTTTCCCTTTTAACTATCTTCCTATATGCTAGTTATCAGTTATCCACTATGCTTACATGAGCAACACTTAAAGGGATTTGACACCCAAAAAATGTATTTAGTGTTTCAGACAGAGCATTCTATTTAAAGGCTTAATTAACCTCTATTATAAAATTTGCTTTGTTCTCATGATATTCTTTGTTGAAGAGATACTTAGGCATCTGGAACACTACATAGCAGAAAATGGTGCTGCCACCTAGGGCAAATGTATAACATTCTTGCGAAACTGCTGTCATATAGGGCTCCGTAAATGGGCCGGCTCCAAAGTATACATCCCTGCTTTTCAACAAAAGATAAATAAGTGAACAAAAAAACATTGATAATAGAAGTAAATTAGAAAGTTGTTTAAAATCACATGCTCTATCTGAAGCAATAAAGAAAAATGTTGGGTTCATATCCCTTTAACATTATCCATCCATTTATTATTAATCCTCCGAATACTAAATTCAGAATAAACGGTTGCTAATGTTGCAAGTCAGAGAGGATTGCTATTTTTGTCAAAGCAAGAAAATTGATATATATTAAAATTGTTTCCAAATAAAAAATGTTCTGAATTCTGAAAGCCCCCATGTTAAACTCCCTCTTCACTGTAAGATTCTCTATTCCATAGAGTTTCATTACTTTCTAAGAGAGGCAGCTGGTATCTCACTGGAATTTCCAGGTTAAAGGGATACTAAACCCATTTTTTTTCTTTAATGATTCAGATAGAGAATGAGATTTTAAGCACCTTTCTAATTTACTCCTATTATCAATTTTTCTTTGTTCTCATGCTATCTTGATTTGAAAAAGCAGTACTGTAGGCTTTAGAGCCGGACCATTTTTTGTTCAGCACATGGGTAGCACTTGCTGATTTGTGGCTAAATGTAGCAATCCAATCAGCAGCTCTACCAAGGTGCTGAACTAAAAAATGGGTCGGCTCCTAACCTTTTATTACTGCTTTTTCAAATCAAGATAACATGAGAACAAAGAAAAATTGATAATAGGAGTAAATTAGAAAGTTGCTTAAAATTGCATGCTCTATCTGAATCATGAAAGAAAAAATGTGGGGTTAGTATCCCTTTAAGCCATTTTTCTAAGATAATTAATTAAGTTCTTTACCTTTGAAGTATGTGAGATCCATGTGTGCAGGTTTTTGACAATCAGCCCTTTGAGCTTGTGTATGATGGTATATTACACTATAGGCACTATTCTTAAAGATGTGAATTTAAGGTGATTTAAAAGCTTCCATTATCTATGCAGTATCAGGGGCCAAACCCAGTGAGCATCTCCTGCAAGAAGAGCTGAGTTATCCCTACACAATTCATAGTGCATTGCTAACTCAGCTCCTCTTGCAGGAGATAGATACTCACTGAGTTTGGCCCTTCATAATGCATACTTAAGGGACAGTCTACTACAGAATTCATATTGTTTAAAAAAGATAGATAATCCCTTGATTACCCATTCCCCAGTTTTGCATAACCAACACGGTTATATTAATATACGTTTTACCTTGTACCTAAGCCACTGCAGACTACCCCCTTATTTCAGTTCTTTTGACAGACTTGCATTTTAGCCCTCACAAAAGTAACTCTACGGGTGTGAGTACAATATTATCTATATGGCCCACACAAACTAATGCCCTCTAGCTGTGAAAAACATTGAAATGCATTCTGATAAAAGGTGGCCTTTAAGGGCTTAGAAATTAGCATATGAGTCTACCTAGGTTTAGCTTTCAACTAAGAATACCAAGAGAACGAAGCAAATTTAATCAAAAAAGTAAATTGGAAAATTGTTTAAAATTGCATGCTCTATCTGAATCATGATTGTTTAGTTTTGACTAGACTGTCTATTTACTGGCAGGAATTTAAATGATTTAATTCACCTGCCATTCACCTCCTAATGAATAGACCCCTATATTTTTTGTAATTATACATAATGTAAATACCTTTAATTTTCCCTATTCCATTGGTGGCTTGATTAAGAATTAATCTACAAAGAGGTCACTAATCTGATGAGTACACAAAATTGACTAATTACCATTTTTAGTTTGCCTAACAACTCGATTATTTTTCAAATCATTTCACTTTTTCTATCTCTCTATCATTTATTTGAGTGGAAACATTGATAATGCTCTCATGATTCTATTTTAAACTCACTCAAAGCAAACAAAATTATGTGGTTTGATTTTTTTTTTCTGTGTTAAAAAAAATATGCTTTATTCAAGAAAACAATGACAAACTGCTTCTAGGGTACCTTTCATCTTTATATCTAATGTGTATCATGTCATGAGGGGCACCTTATCAGAGAGTTCTTCCATGCATTATTTGAGAACATTAATGGTAAACCAGGAATGTTGTATCTGAGATTGCTGAATTTAGTTTCTTTCTTTCTTAGATAGATAGATAGATTACATTTACACATATTTAAAGAAGCCTTCACTATAATGACTACATAGAACAAGATCTTTGTTGCATATACTCTATGAATAGTTTGAAATGTTTCAGTTTTATTTTAAATAGAAGAAATACAAAGTGCAATGCAATTTTTAA
Source organism: Bombina bombina (assembly GCF_027579735.1). Taxonomy (NCBI): domain Eukaryota; kingdom Metazoa; phylum Chordata; class Amphibia; order Anura; family Bombinatoridae; genus Bombina; species Bombina bombina. The sequence goes on along the minus strand of NC_069502.1, from coordinate 899,425,296 downwards.
AAGATACACAGAAATATACACAGTATGATACTAATTTGTAACATAGAAACTTTCAAAACATAATTAGAATTTGTAAAATCACTGCTGGATCTAAATCTAAATGTATTAAAATATAAACTAGAAATAAATAGAAACTTAAATGTAATAATACTGAAAGGACCCAATTGGAAAAATAAAGTAATATAAAATACAAAGCACAAAGTGTAAGTGTAACAAAACACTCTTGTCATGAAGCAATGCACTGGGCTTGTCTCTCCTTCACAAGTTTAGCACAATTTGCCTGTCTAGAATATTGTGAGAGAATTCCCAGTGCTGGTGGGTTATGCCATTTTTATTTAGCATTCAGGGCCTGATGTTAAAATCATAGTGGGCATAGTGACATTTTAAAAAGGATCTATTGTATGATCGAGATTGTTGGTTAAGGTCCAGATCCCAAGTGTTACACGCGAGCGAAAAGGGGTTTATTGCGGATGTTTGTGCACCTTGGAAGTAGACCTCATCTTACAAGTTGAAAGCAAAAGCAAAAGCTTGAGTGTAATTCAAGTTAATGTGCGTCGGGATACCGCAACCTCAGAGCTCTGGTTAAAGGCACAGTTTAAAAAAAAAAAAAAAAACTTTAATGATTCAGATAGGGCATGCAATTTTAAACAACTTTCCATTTCACCTTTTTTTAAAAAAAAATAGCTTTGTTCTCTTGGTAATCTTAGTTAAAAGTTAAACCTGGGTAGGCTCATATGCTAATTTCTAAGCCCTTGAAGGCCGCCTCCTATCTCAATGCATTTTATAGTTTTTCACAGCTAGAGGGTTTTAGTTCATGTGTGCCATATAGATAGCATTGTGCTGATGCCTGTGGAGTTACTTATGAGAGGACACTGATTGGCTAAAATACAAGTATGTCAATCAAAAGAACTGAAATAACAGGGGAATCTGCAGAGGTTTAGATACAAGGTAATCACAATGGTAAAAAGTATATTAATATAACTGTGTTGGTTGTGCAAAATTGGGGAATAGGTAATAATGGGATCATCTATCTTTTTAAACAATAAAAATTCTGGCATTGACTGTCCCTTTAACTGTTTAGCAAAACAAAAATGTGTAGCAAAACACATCAAAAATACACTCATAAAAACACTGTCTAAAAACATTATTTAAAAAAAAATTAAAAAGTTATAAGGGCTCAAAGATTTGAGGAAGGCAAAGGGCTTTAACATAGATATGCATACATATACATGTCTAATATGTTTATGTTTGTATAGATATATGTTTATATGTGTGTATGTATGTATTTATATGTGTATGTACTGTATGTATAATTATTTACAGACATATATACACATATATACACATATAAACACATAAATAGACATATATAAAAGCATTATAGCCCTTTGCATTTAAGTAGATGAAAACATGAAAAAGCATATTTATGCAATATTTATATTTAATAAAGTGTTATAATGTGTATTTGCAGTAAATATTTCAAATCCCAAAGGTCAACACCAGAAATCTACTGAATGTACAGTAAACTTAAATTACACATGTATTATATGAACTGTTAACACACAGAAACCTTTATTTGTTTTAGTCAATGACCAGCCTATGGGGTAGATTTATCATACCCCGGGCGGACATGATTCGCTATAGGGAATAATGTCCGCCCTGCATCGCTAAATGATGACAGCATACAATGTCGGCATTTAACATTGCACAAGCAGTTTTGTTGAACTGCTTGTGCAATGCCGTCCCCTGCAGATTCGCGGCCAATCGGCTGCTATCAAGGTGTGCCAATCAACCCAATCATATACCATTGGGCGGATTACTGTCCGCCGCCTCAGAGCTGGCGGACGAGTTAAGTAGAAACGGTCTTAAGGCCGCTGCTTCTTAACTTCTGTTTCCGATGAGCCTAAAGGCTCCCGCGGAAAAAGCATTGAGATAACTGGCGATGTTGGCACTGGCAGACTTTTATTGAAACTGCAACTGGTTAGACAAAAAAAGCCATTTCTTATGGGTCTGGTGATCCTTTTAAAATCTGCCCCTCAGTGAGTTCAGCCCCTGTGAAGTCTGTACTACAATTTATTTCCAAGTAGGGTAATCTTTTATCATCATGCCCTAGAATCATATGATTTTAATGAATATAGGTGTGTTTTACATGTTTTAAAATAAATGGTTAACACATTATAATGCTAGTTGTAAAGGGCATTTTTTATGTCTGCTAGAAAAACTGGAAAACTAGTCCAATTATGACAGCAAATGGCAAAACAAAAGTGGTTGATGGTCTCAATGCTAACTAAGTGCAAATTATTTTTTTTAACTGAATGGGACTTGAAACCAATCTACTAGTGTCGCAATTTGGCTACTGAAAAATTTAAATCTAACCGCTTTATAAAATGCCAGATAGTGTTATTTTTGGAAGTCATTAAAAAAAGCACAAAGCACATTTATTAGCTTAATGTCACCACATATTACTTCTATCCTATAGTCAACAGTTTTCTTTTTCAGACCATAGTTACACTGTTAGCGCATGTGAGCAATGCAGCATATTTAAATATTGTTTATTGAATTAATTAACATATATTTGAAGAAATTCAACATTTTAAAATAGAGGGCAAACCTCTTTGTAATACTATTTAGAAAAAAAACAAAATGAAGGCAGTATAATCTTAGATTAGTAAATAGCTTCCCCAAGGTATTGATTTTATGTTCATTCGATTTTCCTCTGTTCCTTTCTAACTATTAGCAGTTAAAATTACCTTGTAGAAATATATTTTTTCACAGCGTATACTTTTTAATAATATCCACCAAGATTTATTTTTTATTATTTATTTATTTTTTGTAAGTTAAAGGTAGATTTAGAGTGGCGCTCTAAGCAGAGCTCAAAGTTAAGATATTAAATATATAACTAAATAGTCACTCAAATAGCAGAAATTAATCTACTAGTACTCTTAAAATTACTAAGCACTCAAAAATAAATATAAATATCAAATATTCAATTAATTGATTCAAGATGTGGCCACATCACTAGAAGAAAAAAACTAAAAACAACACTTTCTAAAAAGAACATCAAACTGCTAGCTCAAAACATGTGCACTGAATGCATAGATAACAGTAAAATATATGCGGTATATCACATATAACTGAGTTGATAAAGTTAATATGATCGTATGAAAAAGCAGAAGCTAACAATCTCAAGTAGACCAATAAAAACACAAGACTAATAAGTATATCTGTCTTAGTATAACTTTGGTGTTCAAGGTATACAATCTCCTTATGCGGTTAGTTCGTAACCTATTGCGTTACATATATGGATAAAGTTTTTCATCAAATTTCCATTAGTAAGTGTCAGTTAGCGGTCTCCAAATAATGTTGGGCACAAATATGTTTTTAAACTGACCGGTCAGTCTGAGTTTCCTTGCCGGATCCAAGGGCGGATCTGGTGCTGTTTTCAAACGTACACGCTGACAGTGAAGACGCTGTAGACACGCTTGGGAGTTACAAGGAACTCAGCGTAAGGAGCCCACAGCTGACGAGTTTGTCAGGGACACAAGTTTACAGCCGACAAGTCTGTCAGGGACGTTGAAAACAGCACCAGAGCCGCCCTTGGATCCGGTAAGGAAACTCAGACTGACCGGTCAGTTTAAAAACTTATTTGTGCCCAACATTATTTGGAGACGGCTAACTGACACTTACTAATGGAAATTTGATGAAAAACTTTATCATGAAATCATGAAAGTAAACTTTTGTGTTTCATGTCCCTTTAAGCATAAATCACTTCACACATATATAGTATACATAGACACACACACATATTTATATATATAGATATATCTGCACTATTGAGTGCGCTCCACTTGTAATCTAGCCCATAGCTGCATATATATATATATATATATATATATATATATATATATATATAACTTTTAAATCTGCATTTAATACTTTTAAAACTCAATATTAACACTATATTAACTATAAACTGAATTTATCATGACAACTACTGCGAATCATTCAGCCATTTAATGAATATGAAAGAAATTTATTTTTCAAGAAAGTCTTTTTTAATTGTACTCTTTCTTTTTCATTCTTTTTGTATTTGTTTGGAAGTTAAAGGCAGAGGACTCCATTTAGAGGGGCTCACTTACTCACTTGGTTGCTGAACGGTGACCCTAGATAATAAAATTGGGGCCCTATTAAGCTCCATATCAAAAAGCTAGAAGGTGATAATGGTGAGGGTTTGCGTGATCATTTTCCATTACTTACACCAACTTTATTTAAAACTATATTTTCCTCTTTTTTTAGATCATCAGAGGAAGAAATCATCCACGCCAAAAGTAAAAGTAAAACTTGACCTTTATTCTATTTGGTTACAATTGCAAACAGTTGCAAATAAGGAGATCCTTACAGCTTAGCAGAGTGAGTGCAGCACTGGGCTTACGCGTTTCGGCGGCTAAGCCGTAGTCATAGCCTATAGTGCTGTGTTCACTCCTGCTATTTAAAAGCAGATACATAAATGTCATTGGCTCAAAATTGATTGCAAATTAAAAACACACAATTGCGCTACTCAATGCTTGTAGTCAACAAAGACTTGCATAAGAACACATATTTACAAATGTGAGCTATATTTCATTACGGACCCTGAATAAACATTATTTGATATGTCTATATCTAATCCACAACCCATAAAATTCCTCATTGCTCTAAACAAGTGAAAATAAATTTTGGGTTTAATTATTTATCAATTAATACATTTTCATAAATTTTCAACTATGTTGTGGGATAACACGGTTCGTAAGACATTCATAAATCACACTGTACAAGGGGTACTATGAACTAACATTTGATGGAAGGAATTGATAGTTGTTCTGATTTTATTTTATTATATTTTATTTTGTTTTATTTTATTTAATTATTAATTGAATTTAATGTAGGTTTGTACTATCCCTGCATATGTGTTTGAGTTAATGGAAAAACATTGGAATCACATTACTTGTATGTTGGAAATATGAAACAGATTGCAGTGGAAACAGGGGAACAGGAAGGTGTGAGTGGGGGAGAGAATATAACCTCAATATATATGAGATGTCAATCAAATGTCTTATAAAGCATTCTGCAAATCCCTTTTCCACATAGTATCAACTCATATAAGCAACTTAATTAAGAATGGTAGTATGATATACTACTATATTTATATGAAATGAAGCTCTTGGGGCAAGATGGAATTGTGGCTGTCCCCTGGCTCAAAATATAATATATGACTGTGTTAAAGATATTATTCCCAATAATTAATTAAGTCGAACCTAGAGTTGAGGCCTCTTTTTTTACATATAAAGCAAGGGACATCTAATAAAAATAGGGATTAACATGTATGAAGGGTCTTTCTTGCATAATTGTGATTTGGGGGGTGCAAAACTACCCGGCATTTCCAATGAAAGAACTTAACTGGTACTAAAGACAGAAGAAAAGGTGGAACATTATCTCATTTGGAGTGATGCAGCATGGAAAAATAATATTTATTCTTGATTTATTAGACTCAGACTGGAGTTGAGGTATTGGCAGATTTATGGGAGTAAATTGAGAAGCAAATGCATCCATCTCTTTTCAGTTGCACCCCAACTATGCTCCTCATTTTGCAAAGGAGGGCATAGGTTTCTCCTTCTTACTGCTGTTTTTTTTTTTACAAATTAGCCGCATTCTAGACCATCTAGTTGCATCTTCATTAGTTCTGATTCCTATCATAGAACATCCACAACTCTGTCCATCAGCCTCATTCCCCTACATTTAATTTCTAGAACAGCAACTTAGATGAGGTACCACTTATGAAATAATGTTTCTGAAACAGTCAGCAGATCTTTCTTATGCTAAAAAAGTAAATATGATTTACTATTTCCTTAGAACTTTGTTGCGTCACAAGTAGGAATGTGCAGTTAAGCAAATTTTGTTTCATATGAAATTTTCATTCTGAATATTCAGTGAAATTTGTTTGTCTGAATATTCATTGGATGCACTATTTGGTATTTGTTAAGTTTAAAAGAAATGTAAATGTATCAAAGCTACAGGTGAAAAGTTCACCTGTAGCTACAATACTGAGCTTAATGAGCTTTGAAGAGCATGGAAAGAATGCTTAGGTATGTATTAACCGCTTAAAAAAAAAATATTAAAGTAAAAGAATGAATATTGACATTTTCCATCAGTATTTTTTCATTTTCTTTATTTTCATTGGTGCATTTTTTGGAATATTTGTTTTGGGCACTGCAACCAGTATTGACATCACTGCCCCCTATGTGCCCCCAGCAAACCAGGCTTATAGTTTAAGTTAAGTATATGCCTTTATAATGTGTGTTAGGGTTGGGTTAAAATTCACCCCTGGTATGTTATTATCCTGAGAAAAAAAAAACTTAAAGAAGTATTCCTGTTTTATATTTTAGTGGGCAACAGTCCTGTTAGTGCTGCAATAGTCCTGTTACGGGGTCGCTGTGTTAAAACAGTATTTGAAGCAAAAAAACCCAGAATTTATGTTTACCTGATAAATTACTTTCTCCAACGGTGTGTCCGGTCCACGGCGTCATCCTTACTTGTGGGATATTCTCTTCCCCAACAGGAAATGGCAAAGAGCCCAGGTCACATGATCCCTCCTAGGCTCCGCCTTCCCCAGTCATTCGACCGACGTAAAGGAGGAATATTTGCATAGGAGAAATCATATGATACCGTGGTGACTGTAGTTAAAGAAAATAAATCATCAGACCTGATTAAAAAACCAGGGCGGGCCGTGGACCGGACACACCGTTGGAGAAAGTAATTTATCAGGTAAACATAAATTCTGTTTTCTCCAACATAGGTGTGTCCGGTCCACGGCGTCATCCTTACTTGTGGGAACCAATACCAAAGCTTTAGGACACGGATGATGGGAGGGAGCAAATCAGGTCACCTAGATGGAAGGCACCACGGTTTGCAAAACCTTTCTCCCAAAAATAGCCTCAGAAGAAGCAAAAGTATCAAATTTGTAAAATTTGGTAAAAGTGTGCAGTGAAGACCAAGTCGCTGCCTTACATATCTGATCAACAGAAGCCTCGTTCTTAAAGGCCCATGTGGAAGCCACGGCCCTAGTGGAATGAGCTGTGATTCTTTCAGGAGGCTGCCGTCCGGCAGTCTCATAAGCCAATCTGATGATGCTTTTAAGCCAAAAAGATAGAGAGGTAGAAGTTGCTTTTTGACCTCTCCTTTTACCAGAATAAACAACAAACAAGGAAGATGTTTGTCTGAAATCCTTTGTAGCATCTAAATAGAATTTTAGAGCACGGACAACGTCCAAATTGTGTAACAAACGTTCCTTCTATGAAACTGGATTCGGACACAAAGAAGGTACAACTATCTCCTGGTTAATATTTTTGTTGGAAACAACCTTCGGAAGAAAACCAGGCTCAGTACGTAAAAACCACCTTATCTGCAAGGACCAGATAGGGCGGAGAACACTGCAGAGCAGATAACTCAGAAACTCTTCTAGCAGAAGAAATTGCAACCTAAAACAAAACTTTCCAAGATAATAACTTAATATCTATGGAATGTAAGGGTTCAAACGGAACCCCTTGAAGAACTGAAAGAACTAGATTAAGACTCCAGGGAAGAGTCAAAGGTCTGTAAACAGGCTTGATTCTAACCAGAGCCTGAACAAACGCTTAAACGTCTGGCACAGCTGCCAGCCTTTTGTGAAGTAAAACAGATAAAGCAGAGATCTGTCCCTTCAGAGAACTCGCAGAAAATCCTTTCTCCAAACCTTCTTGTAGAAAGGAAAGAAACTTAGGCATTTTTATCTTGTTCCATGGGAATCCTTTAGATTCACACCAACAGATATATTTTTTCCATATATTATGGTAAATTTTTCTAGTTACAGGCTTTCTAGCCTGAATAAGAGTATCTACTACAGAATCTGAAAACCCACGCTTTGATAAAATCAAGCGTTCAAACTCCAAGCAGTCAGTTGGAGGAAAACCAGATTCGGATGTTCAAATGGACCCTGAATAAGAAGGTCCTGTCTCAAAGGTAGCTTCCATGGTGGAGCCGATGACACATTCACCAGGTCTGCATACCAAGTCCTGCGTGGCCACACAGGAACTATCAAGGTCACCGAAGCCCTCTCCAGATTGATCCTGGCTACCAGCCTGGGAATGAGAGGAAACGGTGGGAATACATAAGCTAGGTTGAAGATCCAAGGTGCTACTATTGTATCCAATAGAGTCGCCTTGGGATCCCTGGATTTGGGCCCGTAACAAGGGACCATGAAGTTCTGACGAGAGGCCATCAGAACCAAGTCTGGAATGCCCCATAATTGAGTTATTTGGGCAAAGATTTCCAGATGGAGTTCCCACTCCCCCGGATGCTCCTCCATCGCCAGGGAACTCCTTGTTACCCCCTGATGGTTGATATATGTAACAGTCGTCATGATGACTGATTGAAACCTTATGAATTTGGCCTTTGCTAGTCTAGGCCAAGCCTTGAGAGCATTGAATATCGCTCTCAGTTCCATTATGTTTAACGGGAGAAGAGAGTCTTCCCGAAACCATAGACCCTGAGTTTTCAGGGGTTCCCAGACCGCGCCCCAGCCCACCAGACTGGCGTCGGTCGTGACAATGACCTATTCTGGTCTGCGGAAGCTCATTCCCTGTGACAGGTTGTCCAGGGTCAGCCACCAACGGAGTGAATCTCTGGTTATTTGATCTACTTGTATCGTCGGAGACAAGACTGTATAATCCCCATTCCACTGTCTGAGCATGCCCAGGTGCAATGGTCTTAGATGAATTCGTGCAAAAGGAACTATGTCCATTGCCGCAACCATCAACCCTATTACTTCCATGGACTGCGCTATGGAAGGAATAAGAACAGAATGAAGTACCTGACAAGAGCTTAGAAGTTTTGATTTTCTGGCCTCTGTCAGAAAAACCTTCATTTCTAAGGAAACTATTATTGTTCCCAAGAAGGGAACTCTTGTTGACGGGGACAGAGAACTTTTTTCTATGTTCACTTTCCACCTGTGAGATCTGAGAAAGGCTAGGACAATGTCCGTATGAGCCCTTGCTTTTGACAGAGACGACACCTGAATCAGGATGTCGTCCAAGTAAGGTACTACTGCAATGCCCCTTGGTCTTAGCACCGCTAGAAGGGTCCCTAGTACCCTTGTGAAAATCCTTGGAGCAGTGGCTAATCCGAATGGAAGTGCCACAGGTAATGCTTGTCCAGAAAGGCGAACCTTAGGAACCGAAAATGTTCCTTGTGGATAGGAATACGTAGGTACGCATCCTTTAAGTCCACCGTGGTCATGAATTGACCTTCCTGGATGGTAGAAAGGATCGTTCGAATGGTTTCCATTTTGAATGATGAAACCCTTAGAAACTTGTTTAGAATCTTGAGATCTAAAATAGGTCTGAATGTTCCCTCTTATTTGGGAATTATGAACAGGTTGGAGTAAAAACCCATCCCTTGTTCTCCTAATGGAACAGGATGAATCACTCCCATGCTTAACAGGTCTTCTACACAGTGTAAGAATGCCTGTTCGAAGATAATTGAGACCCGTGGAACCTTCCCCTTGGGAGTAGTTCCCTGAATTCCAGGAGATAACCTTGAGAAACTATTTCTAGCGCCCAAGGATCCTGAACATCTCTTGCCCCAACCTGAGCAAAGAGAGAAAGTCTGCCCCCCACCAGATCCTTCCCAGATCGGGGGCCAACACTTCATGCTGTTTTGGTAACAGTGGCAGGTGACTTGGCCTGCTTACCCTTTTTCCAGCCTTGCATCGGCCTCCAGGCTGGCTTGGTTTGAGAAGTATTACCCTCTTGCTTAGAGGGTGTAGCATTTGAGGCTGGTCCGTTTCTGCGAAAGGGACGAAAATTTGGCTTATTTTTAGCCTTAAAAGACCTATCCTGTGGGAGGGCGTGGCCCTTTCCCCCAGTGATGTCTGAAATAATCTCTTTCAAGTCAGGGCCAAACAGTGTTTTACCCTTGAAAGGGATGTTAAGCAAAAGCGCTCTGCGCGCCACGATAGCAAACCCTGAATTATTCGCCGCTAATCTAGCTAATTTCAAAGCGGCATCTAAAATAAAAAAGAGTTAGCCAATTTAAGAGCTTGAACTCTGTCCAAAACCTCCTCGTACGAAGATTCTTTATTAAGCGACTTTTCTAGTTCTTCGAACCAGAAACACGCAGCTGTAGTGACAGGAACAATGCATGAAATTGGTTGTAGAAGGTAACCTTGCTGAACAAACATCTTTTTAAGCAAACCCTCTAACCTTTAATCCATAGGATCTTGAAAGCACAACTATCTTCTATAGGAATAGAAGTGCGTTTGTTTAGAGTAGAAACCGCCCCCTCGACCTTGGGGACTGTATGCTATAAGTCCTTTCTGGGGTCGACTATAGGAAACTAATTTCTTAAATATAGGGGGAGGACAAAGGGTATGCCGGGCCTTTCCCACTCCTTATTTACTATGTCCGCCACCCGCTTGGGTATAGGAAAAACATCGGGGGGCACCGGAACCTCTAGGAACTTGTCCATCTTACCTAATTTCTCTGGAATGACCAAATTGTCACAATCATCCAGAGTAGATAATACCTCCTTAAGTAGTGCGTGGAGATGTTGAAATTTAAATTTAAAAGTTACAATATCAGGTTCTGCTTGTTGAGAAATTTTCCCTGAATCTGAAATTTCTCCCTCAGACAAAACCTCCCTCCTGGCCCCTTCAGATAGGTGTGAGGGTATGTCAGAAAAGATATCATCAGCGTCCTCTTGCTCCTCAGTGTTTAAAACAGAGCAATCACGCTTTCTCTGATAAGTAGGCATTTTGGAAAAAAATGCATGCAATAGAATTATCCATTATAGCCATTAATTGTTGTATGGTAATAAGTATTGGCGCACTAGATGTACTAGGGGCCTCTTGTGTGGGCAAAACTGGTGTAGACACAGAAGGGGATGATGCAGTACCATGCTTACTCCCCTCATTAGAGGAATCATCTTGGGCAATATCATATCTATGGCATTATTATCCCTACTTTGTTTGGACATTATGACACAAATATATCACATATATTTAAATGGGGAGACACATTGGCTTTCATACATATAGAACATCGTTATCTGATGGTTCAGACATGTTAAACAGGCTTAAACTTGTTAACAAAGCACAAAAAACGTTTTACAATAAAACCGTTACTGTCCCTTTAAATTTTAAACTGAACACACTTTATTACTGAATATGTGAAAAAGTATGAAGGAATTGTTCAAATTTCACCAAAATTTCACCACAGTAACTTAAAGCCTTAAAAGTATTGCACACCAAATTTGAAAGCTTTAACCCTTAAAATAACGGAACCGGAGCCGTTTTTACATTTAACCCCTATACAGTCCCAGGTATCTGCTTTGCTGAGACCCAACCAAGCCCAGAGGGGAATACGATACCAAATGATGCCTTCTATAAGCTTTTTCAGTGGTTCTTAGCTCCTCACACATGCATCTGCATGCCATGCTTTCCAAAAACAACTGCGCATTAGAGGCGCGAAAATGAGGCTCTGTCTATGACTAGAAAAGGCCCCCAGTGAAAAAGGTGTCCAATACAGTGCCTGCCGTTTTTATTAAAACAATCCCCAAGATTTAACAACTATTAAAATTAATAATCTGCCAAATATACTTAGTAAAGTAATCGTTTTAGCCCAGAAAAATGTCTACCAGTTTTTTAAGCCCTAATGAAGCCCTTTATTCTTTTACTTAAACAAAGAAAATGGCTTACCGGTTCCCATAGGGAAAATGACAGCTTCCAGCATTACCGAGTCTTGTTAGAAATGTGTCATACCTCAAGCAGCAAAAGTCTGCTCACTGTTTCCCCCAACTGAAGTTAATTCCTCTCAACAGTCCTGTGTGGAAACAGCCATCGATTTTAGTAACGGTTGCTAAAATCATTTTCCTCTTACAAACAGAAATCTTCATCTCTTTTCTGTTTCAGAGTAAATAGTACATACCAGCACTATTTTAAAATAACAAACTCTTGATTGAAGAATAAAAACTACATTTAAACACCAAAAAACTCTAAGCCATCTCCGTGGAGATGTTGCCTGTACAACGGCAAAGAGAATGACTGGGGAAGGCGGAGCCTAGGAGGGATCATGTGACCAGCTTTGCTGGGCTCTTTGCCATTTCCTGTTGGGGAAGAGAATATCCCACAAGTAAGGATGACGCCGTGGACCGGACACACCTATGTTGGAGAAATTAGATTTTGCATATATAATTTGCATATATTACCCAGAATCCTCTTGTGCATTGGTAACAATGTATGTGGAGTTTTATTGGGGAAACGCAAGCGGGGAACTTGTCTAGATGTGATAATTTTCTATGCAAAAATGTATATATACAGTGTATATATATATATATATATATATATATATATATATATATATATATATATATATATATATATATATATATATATATATATATATACATACTATATGGAACTAGTTAAAGGGACAGTCAACACTAGAATATTTGTTGTTTAAAAATATAGATAATCCCTTTATTACCCATTCCCCAGTTTTGCATAACCAACACAGTTATAATAATACATGTTTTACCTTTGTAATTACCTTGTATCTATGCCTCTGCAAACTGCCCCCTTACTTCAGTTCTTTTGACAGACTTGCATTTTAGCCAATCAGTGCTGACTCCTACGTAACTTCATGTGCCTGAGTTCAATGTTATCTATATGACACACATGAACTAATGCCCTCTAGTGGTGAAAAACTGTAAAAATGCATTCAGATTAGAGGCGGCCTTCGAGGTCTAAGAAATTAGCATATGAACCTACCTAGGTTTATTATTATTATTCTTTATTTATAAAGCATCGACAGATTCCACAGTGCTGCCCATGGGTACAAGGTTTAAAAGTACAATGGAGAAACTATACAATAAGAGACAAAATGTTACTGACAAATACAGGGGGAATTGAGGGCCCTATTCCTGTGGGAACTTACAATCTAGATGGGTGGGAGGATGGGAAACAGGAGGTGGGGACTGCAAAGGTGAGAATGATATTAGTGAGGAGATGGATGAGGGCAACTGTTGGGTAAGTGAAGTTAATTTGTTAATGAGTCAGGTGATAAGCTTTCCTGAACAAAAAGGTATTTAGGTAATGTTTAAAGGAGGAGAGGTTAGGGGAAAGTCTGACAGCTCAAGTAAGTGTGTTCCAGAGGGTTGGTGCCGCATGAGATAAGTCCTGTAGTCTAGCATGAGAGGAGGTGATGGTAGAGGAAGCAATAAGCAGGTCATTGTTGGATCTTAGGGGACGGGCTGGAGTATATTTGTTGATGATTGAGGACAGGTAGGGTGGGGCAGCAATGGTTACGGCTTTGTAGGTCAGGATGAGAATATTGAATTTAATTCTGCTGTGAATGGGGAGCCAGTGAAGGGACTCACAGAGAGGTGCAGCAGAAACAGAGCGTCGAGAGAGGTGGATTAGCCTTGCAGATGCATTAAAGATGGATTGAAGGGGAGAGAGGCAGGAGAGAGGGAGGCCAGATAGTAAGTTATTACAGTAGTCAAGTCGGGAAATTACCAGGGAGTGGATTAGTTGTTTAGTATTTTCAGCACTCAGAAACTGACAAATTTTGGAGATATTGTGTAGGTGGTTGCGGCAGGATGAAGAGAGCAATTGGATGTGGGGAATGAAGGACAGATTTGAGTCAAGTGTGTCTCCGAGGCAGCGGATAGTGGTGCCGCCAACAGTGATGGAAAAATTTTAAACTGGAGTAGAATTAGAGGGGGGGGGGATTAGAAGTAGTTCGATCTTGGACATGTTTATTTTTAGGTGTTGAGAGGCCATCCAGGAGGAAATGCCAGATAAACAGTCGCTGATGTGAGAATTGACAGAAGGAGAGAGTGCAGGGGTGGAAAGGTAGATCTGGGTATCATCAGCATAGAGGTGATAGTTTAAGCCATAGCTGATGAGTTTACCCAGTGAAAAAGTGTACATAGTGAAGAGAAGAGGACCCAGGACAGAGCCTTGTTGTACTCCAACAGACAGAGGCAATGGAGAGGAGGACTCACCAGCAAAAGAGACGGAGAAGGATCTGTTAGAGAGATAAGAATGAATCCAGCAGTGTCACAGAGCCCAAGAAAGCCAATAGTCTGTAGGAGAAGAGGATGGTCAACAGTGTCAAAGGCAGCAGAGAGGTCAAGTAAGATGAGTGTAGAGTAGTAGCCTTTGTTTTTAGCAGAAAGGAGGTTGTTAGTAACCATAGTGATGGCAGTGTTGGGGACGGAAGCCAGATTGCAGGGAGTCGATCAATGAGTTGGAGGACAGGAAGTGAGTTAGGCGATCAAAAGCTCGTTTTTCAAGGATTTTTTAAGCTAGCAGAAGCAATTATATGGGGCGGTAGTTTGCAGGAGTTAGAGTTAAGGGAGGGTTTTCGGAGAATGGGGGTGACCTTTGCATATTTGAAGGAGGCAGGGAATGAGCCGGTAGAAAGGGATAGGTTGAACATATTAGTAAGAGCCAGAGTGAGGGTGGGAGACAGAGAAGGTATTAGATGTGAAGGAATAGGGTTAAGTGGGCAGGTAGTGAGGTGTGAGGAAGACAATATGGAAGCCACTTCACTCTTAGTGGTTGGGAGGAGGGTGCAGAGAGTGGCAGAGGGGGTGACTGGGAGCGAAGTTGGGAGATTGCAGGCTTGTGTTGGGATGTTTCTTCGGATGGTAAGTGTTTTATTTAAAAAGTAGTCAGCCAGGTTTAGCTTTCAACTGAGAATAACAAGAGAACAAAGCAAAATTGATGATAAAAGTAAATTGGAAACTTGTTTAAAATGACATGCCCTATTTGAATCATGAAAGTTATTTTTTGACTTGACTGTCCATTTAAGTGTATCAAGATATATATATATATATATATATATATATATATATATATATATATATATATATATATATATATATATATATATATATATATATATATATATATATATATATATATATATATATTTAGGCTCCAAATAAGTGCACTCTCACTTGCCAACCCAAACACAGACCAGGGTGCTTAACAAAATATTCAATCTGGACAAGGATAAGCACTCACTGGATTTAAACACAACAAATTATTCGGCAGTATACTGTCGAATAAATAATTTGTTGTGTTTAAATCCAGTGAGTGCTTATCCTTGTTCAGATTATATATATATATATATATATATATATATATATATATATATATATATATATATATATATATATATATATATATATATAACTTACATATATATTTATTAATATACTAATATGACTAATTTGTTTATAAGATTGTATATATACTATATGTATGTGTGTAACACTATATTTTAATGTATTTATGTTATGTTTGGTGCACATTTATTTTTAGCCTCAACCCTTTACACTAACTCGACAAGCCACAATTTAGAGTGCGCTCAGAAGTTTACTTTCAACTTGAAATATAAGTTAATGTGGTGTCGATATTGCAATATTGTGCCGTTGCTAATGTTAGCAGGCTACTTGTAATTTAACCTTGTATGGGTGATTAAAAAGACATTAACCGCCACTTGCTTTTATTATTATTATTATTATTATTATATTTCATTTGTATAGCGCTGAAAACAAAATTGTATCACTGGTTGTTTAAAAAGAATTGCTCTCTAAAGAAGCCAAAAAGCAAATTATGTAACCTAGGTTTTTAACATGCTGCAAATTGTCTAAACCAGTTATTTGATTTGCAGCATGTCAAAAACCATAGTTACAACATTTTCTTTATGGAATATGTGACATTCTTTACACAAATGCAAAAAGGTGTTTAATATACTTTTAAAATTTGAATTCAATATCCCTTCAAGCAAAAAGTACCATGTTTTCCTCCTTTCTTTAAAACAAAAACAAAAAAAACAGTAATAGCAAAACTTGATTTGAAATTAAAGTGAAGGTAAACTTTGATGAATGAATGTTTAGAAGGCAGCTGTTTTGATTTAAAACTTACCTTTGTTTTTTAAACAGCCAGAGCAGCTTCCCCCACCCGGAGATCCTCTCTTCACATGTTATCAATTACTAATCCAGCTTCCTCCAATCACGGCATGGCCTCAGGCAATGACTACCCTGGAGGGAAAGCCGTGATTGGAGGAATCTGGATTAGTCATTGATGACTTGTGAAGAGAGGATCTCCGTGTGGGGGAAGCTGCTCTGGCTATGCAAAGAAGAGAGGAAAGTTTTTAATCAAAACGGCTGCTTTGTAAACTTTGATGAATGAAAGTGTCCCTGTTTTTAATAGTATTTTTAAAAAACAGGCTTTCATTCATCAAAGTTTATCTTCACTTTAAAGGACCATTAAACTTGACATAACAACAATGCATAAAATGTTTCATTATTGCAAGAGAAACATTATTGCATTGTACATCAATTATTTATTTTGCAGTCTATTGCTGTAAAATACATCTAAAAATTATGTTTGTTTCACTTCCTCCCAGGGAAGCTTGGGTTACTACTTTTATGCAATTTATGTGAGCTTTTGTTTACTTTTCCTCCTTTCCTAAGCTTCTATGGTGTCATGTGCTTTTAAAGGTGGATTATTAGTTTTGCATCAACAATCACGAGGGAAAGCTACCCCAGACTGTGCAAACAGATTTGTGCTATATCTGAATATTAGTTTGAGATTGGTTAGCAGGGGTTCTTTTGTTCTGGGGACAGGGAAATCAGCCAAAAGAATAAACATAAAACAATATGCTCATTTGATAAAATAAAGCTGTTTTTGTTGCAAAATTATTCTTATGTATGAAGGTTCATAATTATGTAGTTTACAGTTTGAGTTTGTTTCCTTTAACATCAATACTTTCTTGAAACAGCTTGGGCAGAAACGTGTTAATGATTTTTTTGCAGAAACTGCTGTGAGGATACATTTTCTGCTTACACTAGGTTTTGATTATTACCATTCTAATTACACAATGTGAAAAAAAGGCTTTATTTTCATTATTATCAAACAACATTGATAATTTTGTACAGATAATTGGATGTATATATCTGTGGAGCAAAAATAACAATTCAGGAATGGATGTAATTCTCACATAAAATAAAGCAGCCAATTGCTTTACTGATGTGTGCTTGATTTTATTGCAGAATTAATACAAATCATATGACTATTTTCAAGGTTATCAATTATGTTACTATTTCAATTACATTTTATTACTATTTATACACCAAATTAATATTAATTTGATATTGTTTACTATGGGAATTTTGTTAAATAAAACAGAGGAGAATGTGTGTCTTATTTTTTCACTGTGCTATGTGTATAGATAGAGCATATTAAATATTAGTAAGAAGTGACAAACACATAAGACTATAATATTGAAACAAGTTAAAACGACCTAATATCATAGCATAAATATATATATAAAATTAAATTACTGAGTTTCAGTATCACTGTAGGGTCACAATTAAAGGGATACTATATGCAAATTTTTTCTTTCATGATTCAGATTGAGCATTCCATTCTAATTAACTTTCTAATTTACTCTTATTATAAATTTTTCTTCGTTCTCTTGGTATCTTTATTTGAAAAAGCAGGAATGTATGTAAGCTTAAGAGCACCTGGGTAGCACTTGCTGATTAGTGGCTAAATGTAACCACCAATCACCGTGCGTTACCCAGGTTCTAAACCAAAAATGGGCCAGATCCTAACCTTACATTTCTGCTTTCTCAAATAAAGATAGCAAGAGAACGAAGAACTTTTGCTAAAATTAGTAAATTAGAAAGTTGCTTAAAATTGCATGCTCTATCTGTATCATTAAATAAATAAAATTGGGTTCGGTATCCCTTTAAGTTAAAAAAAAAGTCACTGATTAAAATTATCTCCATGTGCATTATACAATATATTGTAGAGTTCATACGATTATATAAACTAAGTTCATTGCACTTAAGAAAGTGTTTATTTGAAAACTCTAAGTTTGACATAAATCGATCGCAAAATTAAGATAAAATGCCAATTAATAAAATAAAATGTAAAGCAGATTACAGTTTATTAATGTAGATAATAATACAATTATGCTTTGTCATTAATTAATTATTCAGTGTTATATAATTTAATTGCAAAAAGCGCTATAGCTCAAAAGGGATAATCAATTAAATATTTGAAATGTCATTAAATGGAGTTAAATATTTTTTTGATAATATTACAGTAAAAAAATCCTGACATAAAATATTTGTAAAATAAATCTTCATCATTTAAACCCATAACGCTGATTAAGTACCACTGACCATTTCCTTTCCTCTGTAAACACACACACACAAATAATAATACTACTACTAATAATAATAATAATAATAATTTAAAAAACTGTTGTTTTGAAGCTTTCAAATATTGAACTAAATCTGACTTACTTCTAATACATAGACAATATCAAATCTATTTCCTTGGTTGCTGTTTGATTGGCTTTAATTTATTTCCAATAGATGGCGCTATGTACACACAAGTTGCACTGCAAATGCATTTTACTCTGGCAAAACTGACCACATTTTGATCTATATTTAATTGCAAGAACACTTTTTGATGTATGGGTAACATAATTAGTATTGTACAGTGTATGTTTAAATCAGATTGAGCGTAATACAATTGGATATGCCGTGTTAGACTGTATAGTTTATCTGTATAGAATTTAGAGAGTTAATCACCCTTATAAGGCTGTTGCAATCAATATACTAACTTACTTTTTATACAGATACAAAAAAAGTCATAAAGTTAAAACAGTGACACCTAAAACATTTGAAAGTTTGTTACTGCACTCGGTAGAAATTGCATGAGCTAACAGATATACTTCTGGAAACTTTATTATGTAAAAAAAAAACACTTACATGATACTAATTCTGCCCTTTTTTTCTAGCCAGGTTACCTGCCTGTCATACTGTAGTAAATCTAATACTTAGACCTTTTTTTAAATACATAATGCATTTTGGTTATTTTGCTCCATAGCAATCTAAAGTATTATTTATAATTATGCACTTTTATAAACAATATTTTTTTTCTCAAGTATTACTTACTGTTGACTTATATCAATTCATCAAGACAAATAACTACACACGTGATTTTATACTACTTTCATTAATTTGCCAGTTGATCAAGTTAACAAGGATTAGGATGCCAGATATTCTCTACTTAACAGCATGAGGGGGAATGATTGTAGCACTCAGTTCAGTACAATATAAGGAAGAACAAGAGTTGTACAGTGCTTAAGGGGAGAGGAGAAGGAGGGCAGGCATAACGCTGGCTGGCAAAGGGAGGGGGCATTAGACATCTTACCTGACGATGACATACATGACCAGGACATTTCCAAAGAGTCCTACTACGCATATCATGGAATACAGAGCTGTGATGATGATTGCTATGATGATTGAGTTGCTGTCCTCAATGAAAGTCTCTGGCCGGTTGCACAGGTAAGACTGGTTGCCCACCAGACTGGTCACATTTCCCATAGCACCAACTGGGCATCGCATGGCAGATAGGGAACCACTTACATTCAAGCTATCAACAGTGCTATTGAAAAAGCTGTCAACAGACGCCAAGTAGCTGTCCAAGGTACCGTCCATTTTGGCGTCAGCAAGCAACACTGTAGGTTTAGAAGGTAAGATGTGTTAGGATTTGACTGTTGTATCTAGAGTCCCTTCAGCCTCTCTCACATCTTCTTCCTCCTCCTCTCTTGCTACTCCCCTTTCCTCTCCCCCTCCTCTTTTTCAGTCACAGAGAGAGAGAAGAAAAAAACCTTTCAGCCAGCTGCAAGTATCTAGGCAATGAGAGAGATGGCAAAACAAGCCACTGGTCTGCAACCTTTAAATAGCAATGATTGGTGTTTCCAGAAGTGGGTTTTATGCTTCATTTTTACATTCCATGTTGGAGAAGACCTCTGAAAGTCTGAAAGTATCAGTTGCCCGTCTCTATACACTGCATTGCATATTCTCCTGCTCTACTAATGTGTTTATATAGGAAGCTTGCCATGGATGCTGTATAAAGTTGGCAGCAATAGGATATATTACCTTTTTAACCATAATAGAATATGATCCGGTATATTTACACAAACCCTGAATTCCATACCCGTTATATACAGACAAAATAAATGAATGATTTCTAGATCTAAATTCAGATTCCTATTAAATCTTTACGTCTCTGTTAGTGTCATTAAATCTCATTTTCAGGTCAACAGTAAAAATGTGAAAAACCTCTGTGACTTAGAGATTAGACAGGAGCTTGTCTGTGTCTGAATTTTTACTGGGGGCAAAACACAACCTTCATCAATGCTCTCGCGTTTTATGTAAACAAGAACAAACTGGAATGAACATTGACAGTCATCAAATTCTAAAAGTCTTGCATTTCCTACAATGACACTGCATACAGCTTGATGCTTTGGATCTCTAAATTTACACAAAAAGGGAAAAAAAGATTATTCTTCACAAGCCACATTTTATGCTAAAATGTATGAAGTTGAATGTAATAGAAGAACTCTTTGATAGGAGAGCGTTAGCAAAACAATACTGTTATATCTATTCTGGCTTGAAAGTATTAATCCTATGCATATCAGTATATAGTTGCTGTTATATAGTATGTAGCATTGACAAAGCACATTACAATTTAAAACTTTATATAAGCTCCCCAAGACTTGCCAACACATTTTTTTTTTTTTAAGAGAAACATCTAACTTTTTTTTCATAGAGATGCTATTCACTAAAGTGAGAAGAAACTCTTTTAAATCCTAAATGAATCAGCTATATGATTGGATTGACATGTTAATCTTAAAAAAAAAAATGTTTAATTTGAGAATTCTTTAAATTCCTTGTGAAACTCTTAAGATATTACAAAATGCAGGAAAGATTCAAGTTTGCTTAAGTCAACTAAACAATTCCATTAAAAAAGATATACAAAAAAAATTGATGATGATACAGTCTAAGGACCTCAGAATATGCAGGTTGTAAATGATTAGTATTCTAATGCTTGTTCACATCTCTTTCATGAAGAGTACATTTGCTATTCTACATAAGACAGTAAAATTAAACTGATATACTCTCTAGGAATGCATATCATTTTTTTAAGTAATTAAAAAGAATGCTTAAACAAACATGCACTTGGCTAAATTTAGAGTTTCAGTTAACTTCCTTCCTTTTGATATTTCTGTAATATAAATTCAAGATAAAATGATAAAATGAAGTATTGTATCATTGTGTAACCCAAACTACTAATCTGTTTAATATTTAATGATAGTTTGATACCATTCTTACCTTTAAAGGGACATTAAACGTTAAATGCCTTTAAAGGGCCTTTTGTTTTTGAGTACAAATTGCTAGAGATGAAAAAATTTAAATCTGTAAGCTAGGTTTTCAAAATGCTTCAATTTGATTTGCCGCATTTAAAGGTTACAGAACTTGCTTTTTTTGGCCTTTCTAGGGAGCTTGGAACAAGCACAATTTTTACACGAAAATACCCTTTTAACTATATACATATATTTTCCTTTAATAACTGAAAATTCATAAAGACTATATTGCCCTTGCCAATTTAGCCATATGACTCTTCTTAAAAAAGAAAAAAGAAAAAAAAAGTGCCATATGTCTAGATTGAAAAAAGGGTGTGTGTACAAGCGCTAAGGTAATCCCCAAGCTGTATCCAAACAGAGATCCTAACCAACCTCCAAAAAATATGCACAAGTAGTAAGAAGTGAATACAGCGCCAACAAGAGGCCAAGGGATAAATATACTCACAGAGAGATAAAAGAAGATTATTTAATGAACCATGTTAAAAAGCATCAGTAATAAAAGACTATATATAAAAAATGTAAAAAGCACATATAAATAAAATTACAAATACAGGAATATCTTACAGAAGCGGCTCAAAGGGCCAAAGCTGATAATTACAATAAAAACAGAGGTAATAACAGGTGATCAGTGTGAGTGGTACACCAGAATAAGAGTGTATACTAATAAAACAGGATTAGCCTAAGTACAACTGTAGCAAGTGCATCAAGCAAAAAACTAATAAACAATAATACAAACAATAGTGTTCAAAATTAGTGTTACAAAAATAGTGTTACAAAAAATAAAAAAATGCACTGCAGTGCAAAAAAAGGGGGGTAGCAAAATAATTGTATAGATACAATCAAATAGTGAGTGAGTGCAAATGGATATAAAAATGCTAGCTACTTAATCCAGTGAGGTTAAGATATAATTAAATAAAATACACAATATGCAATAACATAAAAAATAAAATACACAATATGCAATAACATAAAAATAAAATATAAAATATAATCCAAAAAAGTATTCAAAAAGTTGATCAACAAATGTTAGTGAAGAACAAAAATAAGTCAATCAAAACAAAAAAATGGAAAAAATGGGTGATGAAAAGCAAGGTGAAAGTGAGGAAATTGATTCCTTCCAATGTTAGTTACTTTAACAGATCCAAATTCCTGAGTGTGGTTGCTGAAGTAGCTGATTGGATCCTAGCACCTGTCAGCTGCTCCTATAGTATCCTAAAAAGTGTCCCTGTAAAAAAAGAAATTCACAACATAGTGTATCCAATATGAGAATGAAGTAAAGATTAAAGTAATGCTTACCAATATGTCAACGCGTTTCTGCCCTCAAAAAAGGGGCTTTCTCAAGACTAGAATATTGGTAATGGCAGCTGGCCTTATATACAGTTTAGAAGTAGCCTATATGGTAGTTTAATTGATTAATTGTATTGTTTGGGCGCCAAATCCCTCCACTTCCTGTGTAACATCTAAAAGATTCCCCCATAAAGTGTAGTATCACTTCCTGTGTAACATCTAAAAGATTCCCCTCCACTTCCTGTGTAACATCTAAAAGATTCCCCCATAAAGTGTAGCATCACTTCCTGTGTAACATCTAAAATATTCCCCTCCACTTCCTGTGTAACATCTAAAAGATTCCCCCATAAAGTGTAGTATCACTTCCTGTGTAACATCTAAAAGATTCCCCTACACTTCCTGTGTAACATCTAAAAGATTCCCCCATATGGCAAACCGGAAGTATATAAATTTTCCCGGATTAATTTTATACATATCTAAATATATAGGTCATTCAAAAGGCATGTATATGGCCTTAGATTTATCCAGTTGTTTCTTTCTCGATTGCCGGTATCTTTGTTTACCAGTTTCAAGCCCAATATCGGAGCTACCCGGTAGTGACGTAACCGTTGACGTCACTTATTACATAGACAAGCCGCTAGCAACATTAGCATGCTGTACAATGCTAATATATGCGGCTGTCAGTTACGCCTCCCATCTAGTATATTAAATCCTTAGAGACCTGGTCCTATACCGCAGATATATTGATGATGTCCTAATAGTCTGGAAGGGCTCAACAGAAGATCTCTTGTACACAATTGAGGTCATGAATCAAAACCATCAGAATTTGAAGTTCACCTACAACTGGAACTTTAAGGAAATCGTCTTCTTGGATCTAAAAATAGAAGCTCTAAACGGAAAATGGGAAACATCTACGTACTTCAAATCGGTTGACAGTAACAGCTATATACACTATGAGAGCTGCCACCATGAGAAATGGAAAGAAAATATCCCAAAGAGCCAATTCCTAAGGGTCCGAAAGAATTGTTCAAATATCGAAACCTGGGAAAAACAAGTGAGACGACTAAAAGAGAAATTTGTGGAAAGAGGTTATAAGGAGGAACATCTAGACCAAAAAATAGAAGAAGTACGACAGGTGGAGAGGAAAGAGTTAACCAAATACAAAGATCATAAGCAATATGAGACAGAGGATGCTATAAATGTACCATTAATAACAGAATACAGCAGCAATCGATACATCATTGAAAATATCTTTAAAAGACACTGGCACCTTCTAAAAAATGACGACATTATTGGAGATAAACTCCCCAACCAGCCAAAATTCGTTTATAGAAAGACAGGAAATCTCAAAAATAGATTAGCACCAAGTCTACCCAAGAAGAAGAAGACCAATACACATGATGCAATGGGGAGACCAGTAAAGGGATTTTTTCCATGCCCCACCTGCAAAGCATGCAGAAGAGGGGTAAAGACTAAAAAATTCAAGTCCAATCAGACTGGAGAAGAATTTACTATCAAAGATCTGATTAGATGTCAAAATACGGGGATAATCTACCTTATGGAATGCTCATGTGGGCTCCAATACATCGGCCAAACCTCTAGAAGCCTCAGAGATAGGCTCAGAGAGCACATACTGTTGATCGAAAAACAAAATAAAGAAACAACACTTTATAAACATTTTGCCACGAAGCACAATGGTAGAATACAAGACATGAAATTTATAGGTATACAAAAAGTTGCCAAGAACTGGAGAGGGGGTAATTTTGAAAAGAGCCTCTTGAAAGCAGAATCCAAATGGATCTTCTTATTAGACTGCTTACACCCGAAAGGTCTGAATAATAGGGAGGATCTTACCTACCTCTTCAATTTATGATATGTATCTGCCAATGTCCTCATAAGACAGTATAAAAGTCCTCTCCAAAGACTTTTTAAAAAAAAAAAAAAAAAATAAAAAACAAAAAAAAAAAAAAAGACCTTTGAATCATCTGGGCTATTGAACAACTAGTCTATATAAAGACACAAGCTAGACTTATAAGATAGTGCTGTATCATTTAGAATTCTATAAACCCGCTGTTTTAAAGCTTCTGGGTTATTACACAATTTAGCCTTTATAAAGACCTAAATTTATAGAAGGTCTGGTATCGTATATATCCAATCCAAAGTCTCATTATATAGGCATTGTAGCCCTCCACCCAAATATATAGAAGTTCATCCATTTTTACTCATTAATTGCGTATCAATTTTTGTCTGCTTAAGGTTACCCTTCACCCTACCACATATTTGTTTACCATCTTCTGTTTGATCTTCTGATCACCATTAAAATCTAAGCTCCACAATACTATATAATTGTGGGTTAGAATGATTTAAAAGTAGGTTTTGCAGATTCAATCTTCAAAGCAATTAGTGTGGACATCTATACAGTTATCCTATTAACATAAGAAGAAGGCTTTTTCCTCTATTTTCCTCTATTGTTCTAGTTCTCAACTATTAAACAGCAAATGTAGACTGTTTCCTATTTATATACCCTTTTATATATATACCCTTAATTACATTCATGAGCATACACTTGAATGTTTCTTTCTCTGACATAGAAATTTATACACTGGACTTGTCCAGCTATCACTAGTTTCCTTATTCAATTACTATGATGGCGTTGTAATCTAATATATTTATGCGACCAGAATCAGGTACATATCCCTTTTATTTCTCGCTAAATATGAGATACCATGTCCTGGTTTTATCTATATCTTTATATACATATAACTAATTTTACATATCAGATAGATGGACAACTAAGTCCAAATTGTTTCTATTGGGACTTTGTATTCTCTATGCTCAAATTTTGGAGCAAACGAGATATATGTGTATATATATATATATATATATATATATATATATATATATATATATATATATATATAAAAATACATTCTAGGACTTTTTTAATAACTAAGCAGTTTGCCCTCTGTAAATAATTCATCACAGGTTAATTTCTTCCTCCTCTCACTATGATTCTGATCTTTTATAAAATAAATTAAAATAACTTTATTTCTTATAAATATGCGAGATCTTACCATCTGAGCATGGCTCAATGACATTGAAGGATCCATAAAAGTATATACAACTTCTCTTCTCTTTATGAAATGTCAAACATATCTCAAAATATTTTAACAATATGTTAACACATATTATAATATTTAAGATCACTTAATCCACTACCAGTGTATCTTAAACACACTTTGACAATATGTTAACACATATTATAATATTTGAGATCATTCAATCCATCTACTAGTATAATGATGGATATATAAAATATGGCTATAGAAAGAAAATATTATCTGACTCCTTTGGACTTAAGAGAAATAGATAACAAAACCATTATTTAATTTCCAAAAATACTTGCCGTTATTGTTTTTATTGTTTTTATTGTTTCCTTTGTCCCACTGACATAAAATATGTGTTAGTTTTTTGTAAATCTCAATGTTTGTGATAACATAGCCTTTATCTATCGTTATAACGTTTGGGGGCCAATAGTGCCTTGACACTTATCCCCTTTATTGACACATTGGTGGGCATTGTTCTGACATCTTTATCCCCAGGGCTCTCTAAGGATTTAATATACTAGATGGGAGGCGTAACTGACAGCCGCATATATTAGCATTGTACAGCATGCTAATGTTGCTAGCGGCTTGTCTATGTAATAAGTGACGTCAACGGTTACGTCACTACCGGGTAGCTCCGATATTGGGCTTGAAACTGGTAAGCCAAAACAAAGATACCGGCAATCGAGAAAGAAACAACTGGATAAATCTAAGGCCATATACATGCCTTTTGAATGACCTATATATTTAGATATGTATAAAATTAATCCGGGAAAATTTATATACTTCCGGTTTGCCATATGGGGGAATCTTTTAGATGTTACACAGGAAGTGGAGGGGAATCTTTTAGATGTTACACAGGAAGTGATACTACACTTTATGGGGGAATCTTTTAGATGTTACACAGGAAGTGGAGGGGAATATTTTAGATGTTACACAGGAAGTGATGCTACACTTTATGGGGGAATCTTTTAGATGTTACACAGGAAGTGGAGGGGAATCTTTTAGATGTTACACAGGAAGTGATACTACACTTTATGGGGGAATCTTTTAGATGTTACACAGGAAGTGGAGGGATTTGGCGCCCAAACAATACAATTAATCAATTAAACTACCATATAGGCTACTTCTAAACTGTATATAAGGCCAGCTGCCATTACCAATATTCTAGTCTTGAGAAAGGCCCTTTTTTGAGGGCAGAAACGCGTTGACATATTGGTAAGCATTACTTTAATCTTTACTTCATTCTCATATTGGATACACTATGTTGTGAATTTCTTTTTTTACAGGGACACTTTTTAGGATACTATAGGAGCAGCTGACAGGTGCTAGGATCCAATCAGCTACTTCAGCAACCACACTCAGGAATTTGGATCTGTTAAAGTAACTAACATTGGAAGGAATCAATTTCCTCACTTTCACCTTGCTTTTCATCACCCATTTTTTCCATTTTTTTGTTTTGATTGACTTATTTTTGTTCTTCACTAACATTTGTTGATCAACTTTTTGAATACTTTTTTGGATTATATTTTATATTTTATTTTTATGTTATTGCATATTGTGTATTTTATTTTTTATGTTATTGCATATTGTGTATTTTATTTAATTATATCTTAACCTCACTGGATTAAGTAGCTAGCATTTTTATATCCATTTGCACTCACTCACTATTTGATTGTATCTATACAATTATTTTGCTACCCCCCTTTTTTTGCACTGCAGTGCATTTTTTTATTTTTTGTAACACTATTTTTGTAACACTAATTTTGAACACTATTGTTTGTATTATTGTTTATTAGTTTTTTGCTTGATGCACTTGCTACAGTTGTACTTAGGCTAATCCTGTTTTATTAGTATACACTCTTATTCTGGTGTACCACTCACACTGATCACCTGTTATTACCTCTGTTTTTATTGTAATTATCAGCTTTGGCCCTTTGAGCCGCTTCTGTAAGATATTCCTGTATTTGTAATTTTATTTATATGTGCTTTTTACATTTTTTATATATAGTCTTTTATTACTGATGCTTTTTAACATGGTTCATTAAATAATCTTCTTTTATCTCTCTGTGAGTATATTTATCCCTTGGCCTCTTGTTGGCGCTGTATTCACTTCTTACTACTTGTCCATATGTCTAGATTGCCTATTGGTTTAGAGGTGAAAAAGTAACTTCAATAAAAAAACATAGTTTTGCTGTGGACGGCCGGAGGGGCTATTTAAATATAATAATAACAGAGCTTAAAGGGACACTGTACCCAAAAAAATTATTTCGTGATTCAGATTGAGCATGAAATTTTAAGCAACTTTCTAATTTACTCCTATTATCAAATTTTCTTCATTCACTTGGTATCTTTATTTGAAATGTAAGAATGTAAGTTTAGATGCCGGCCCATTTTTGGTGAACAACCTGGGTTGTCCTTGCTGATTGGTGGATAAATTCATCCACCAATAAAAAATTGCTGTCCAGAGTACTGAAACCAAAAAAAAGCTTAGATGCCTTTTTTTCAAATAATGATAGCAAGAGAACGAAGAAAATTTGATAATAGGAGTAAATTAGAAAGTTGCTTAAAATTGCATGCTCAATCTGAATCACGAAAGAAAATTTTTGGGTACAGTGTCCCTTTAAGCATTGCTTTATCAGATCTGAAAATAAAAACGATGAATAAAGATAAGTATAGAAAAATAATATAGATTAAGAATAGTATTGTATTTTATGTTTAAGTTTCAAATCAAAAAAGATCAAGTTTAGTCAGAAACAAACCAAAAAAAATCCTTCCAGACAGAACTGATAGACATTTCCCATGTTTGTGATAACAATAGATCAATTCTGGGTGAACTTTGCCCACTGCATTCAAAATGTTTGATGCTTTATGTGCTAATGTACCTTTCCAAATCTTAGCTAACAAGTATTTTAATGCCAGTCTCCTTTTAAACAAGTATCTTTTCAAGGTTTTCATCTCATTCCAGTTGTATACTTAAAAACTATTCATAATATATAATTTCCAAAAGTTTATAGAAAAACCCAACGATAAACAAGAAAAAAACCTACTGAATAATAAAAAAGATTAAAAAAAAGTAAGAAATTGAACTTGGCAAGTAAGAAATTTGCCTTTTTCCTATTTTATATCAACTGGATCAGTATCTCTCTCTACCTTCCCCCCCTTTGTTTAAAAGGCTCTCAATTTCCCCCTGGATTAGTAAATTCTCCCTCTATCTTCTGTAAACAATTTGTTTAAAATTCAGGTTTGTTGACACCGTCCATGACTGAAAATGTTGATGCTATGAAGTAAATTGAGTATTTCTGGAATTATTAAATGTTGAAATATGTTACTCACTCACCCAAGACACAACTAAGATTCATATCCCATATCATTTCCCGCCTTGACTACTGCAATTCTGTCTTCTCTGGTGTCCCAAGCTACTGCATATCCCCTTCTGCAATCCATCATGAATGACTCTGCCAGGCTCATTTTACCTTAAGCATAACTCCACATCGGCTGTACCTCTTTGCTAGCACCTTCACTGGCTTCCCTAAGCCTCGAGAATAACATTTAAAAATTTGACCCTAACATACAAAGCCCTCACTAACACTGCAACCTCCTATAGCTCTGCCCTTATCTGCAAATACTCCCTAACTTGCCCCCTCCTGTCTGCAACAAGACCTACTTCTCTCCTCATCTCTCATCACTTCCTCACCATTTTGTCTGCAAGACTTTTCTAGAATTGCACCTATCATATGGAACTCCTTGCCTCACTCAGTCAGACTTTCCTCTAGTCTCAAAAATGTCAAGTTTTCCTTAAACATATATCTGCTCAGGGATGTATACAACTTACTTTAAGATGTATTTACTACTTATATTTCCCTTTCCCTCAATCTTCCTATGTCTCTAACTGTAGCTCACTTTGTATAAAGTGCTTCCCCAACTGATTGGGCTCAAAGACAGGGATCTCCTTTCCTTTTGATAATGTTTGTCAAAGTGTAGTAATCTACATTGTATAGTCCTACATAGTGCCTCAGTGTAAGTTTTTTATCGTATTGTATAAATAAATGATAATAATAATAAAATAATACTCATAATAATAACTTTCTCTATCTCTTAACACAGAATAGGCTTAGCCCAATCTACCACAAAACTATTGTACCAATCTTACTGAAGGGACACTATACTATGAAGAAAAAAATCTCTCACCATAATGAGTTCCAATTCACCTGTTTTTTTTCTCTGAGGTGTATTTAATAATTTACAAATAGCCTGTTTACCTTTATTTTGATTATTATAAAGAGATGCTTTTTCCACAGTATAACTCTATGCACACAATACTTACATGCTACATGTATATAACAAATACACACACTAAAAACATTATACAGCACACTATGCTTACTATATACAACACACACATACTACACATACGGCACATACAGTAGACATACACATTATACCTCCACACTATACACATATTACATTATTATTTATTATTTATAAAATATTTTACCAGGAAGGATACATTGAGATTTCTCTCATTTTCAAGTATGTCCTGGGGCCACAAAACATTGCATTGATACAATAGGGTACAATAAAATTCAAAAACAATATTAATACATAATATATACAAAATTTAGCGCAGAACAGGTAGGAAATATATAATCAACCATGACAGGTGCATTCTGTTTTGAGATATGTAGAGAGGGATCTCTTAACGGATATTATGCTTAGGGAAGGTTTTAACGTGTGCGGGAGGTCATTCCATAATTGTGGTTCTCTGTAGGAAAAGGAAGATTGAGCTGCTTTCTTTTTGTATTGAGGCAAGCTAAATAATATTCTGGTACTGGATCGGAGGTTATTGGATGTGGGAACAGCTGGAGAGAGCATTCGGCTCAGGTAGGGTGGGAGCTTCCCAGAAAAGCTCTTAAGCACAAGGCTGGAAATATGGAGGGTGCGTCTGGATTCCAGTGACAGCCAGTTTAGTTCTTTTAGCATGTCACAATGGTGGGTCCTGTAATTACATTGTAGCACAAAGCGGCAGAACGAGTTATACAGTGTATTAAGTTTATTTAGGTGAGTTTGCGGTGCAGGTGCATATACTACATCCCATAATCCATGATTGGCATCAACATTTGCTGTACAATCTTTTCCTTTACTGTAGGGCTGAGGCAGGATTTGTTTCTGTACAGGGCACCTATGTTTTTACATAATCATGTACACATGAGCACACTCCACACAACACATATACAACACATCCACACGATATGCACACTACTAAGAAAGAACACACACACTATGCACAAATACTGCACGCTACACATACTGACACAAACACCAGACAAACACATTTTTCCCAATCAAATAGAAATGGATCTTCTGAAATTCTCCCCCCCCACCCAACAGAATTGTATAATATAATATAATACTAATAAAAAATATATATAATATATTTTGGTGGGCAAGTTTTATTTCAGAATTTCTATACACAACACATACACACACACTACACATCCAAACACACACACTGGACGTTCACACTTCAAACAATATGCACAATACACATAACCACATCACGCTACACACAGACTACAAACATTACACACCACACCCAAACAATACACGCACCACAAATACATACACAAATATGTAATCCCCACACTATACATGCACTATATGCACTGCACACACAATCTAGCACAATACACACCAAGCACACACAGAAACATATATGTGTAGTACACACACTATACAAACACACAAATATACATTTGTTTACAATAAAAATGGAAAGATCCAATGGCAAAAAACTTATGCTAATTACAGAGTATAAGTTACTAATCAAATATTCATAATATTCAAATGGTAATTCTGAAATTAAACTTCCCAAGCCACAAAATATAATAATATAGTACTATTATATTTTCTTTAGTTCAGGAAATAATTTTTTTGGAATTTCCATGTTTTTTTTTTTTGTTTTTGTTTTTTTATTTGAAAGTGTGCCATTATTTTTATTTCAAATTCCAATGTTCAGCACAAAGCAGAATATGCACTTTAATTATTTATTTCTCCCCCTTTCATGTAATTTTTGTACTAAAAATTGAAGTTATTTACTTCTCAATGCACCCTGCTGACCTTAAAGGGACACTGAACCAAAAAATTTTCTTTTTTGATTCAGATAGAGCATGCAATTTTAAACAACTTTCTTATTTACTCCTATGATCAATTTTACTTCATTCTCTTGCTTTCTTTATTTGAAAAAGAAGGCATCTGAGCTTTTTTTTGGTTCAGACCATGGAAAGCACTTGTTTATTGGTAGGTGAATTTACCCACCAATCATCAAGAACAACACAGTGTGTTCACCAAAAATGTGCCGGCATCTAAACTTACATTCTTGCATTTCAAATAAAGATACCAAGAGAATGAAAATAATTTGATAATAGGAGTAAATTAGAAAGTTGCTTAAAATTGCATGCCCTATCTGAATCATGATAGAATAAAATTGGGTTCAGTGTCCCTTTAATTGGCTGTAGCTGATAACAACTGTAAAATAATTCACTTTATACTAACATTATAATTGTGGCTATCCTTGTGGTCTGCAGATTGGCTCTTCCAAATAAGGTAGTGAGTTTGGCTGTTGAAAAATACTTGCAGCAAGCACTATTTGTTTTATTTTTTTAATTTTTATGTGGTTGATAATGTATTGTATAGCTTGACAACAGAAATGTCTTGTAATTACATGGTGTTAACTGTGCCTTTAACCGTCTCTTAGCTCAACACACTCCAAACAATGTTGTAACCGTTTTATGTCTTCCAAAAGCACAGCTGTCAATGCTTGCAAAAAATGTGTTCCTCACAAGTCATCCTTTAAACATGGGAAAATGTAACAGTCACTGGGAGCAAGGTCTGGTGAATATGAGGGTTAGTACAGCAATTCAAATCCAGCTTCACCAATATCAGATATGGAAACAAAGGACTTGTACACAGGAACATCAACCATAATTCAGTGCAAAACTGAATTTAACATAAATTAAATTATCATCCGTATTAACAGCCAGTGAGAATTTTTAACACATTTTACTAATTGCATGCAAATATATATATAAATTGGACCACTTCCTTAAATCCAATTAGTCTTGAAAAATATGGCCATGGTGGCATCACGCTTTACCCCGAAGAAAATGAAGGAGAGAAGAATTCACATGAAAGAGATGTCATGTGGAGTGACATCGCAGATATTGTCAATTTGACTGCACAGAATGTGAAATCTGTTCTGTAATGTTGGAAAATAATTTCCAACACCAAAAGGAAGGTTTTAAGGAAGAAAAAATAATTAGGTAAAAAAATAGAAGCTAAGAACATAATTAACCCCTTAACAACACATGTCGTACAGGGTACGTCATACACAAACTGGTCGTTAAAGGCCAACAACGTACCCTGTATGTCGTTAGTGGTTTAAAGCAGTTGGAAGCGATCCTAATCGCTTCCAGCCACTTTCAAGGTATTGCCGTGATGCCTCGATATTGAGGCATCAATGCAATACCTATTTTGGCACACCGATGCAGAGAGGGCCACTCTGTAGCCCTCTCTGCATCGGCCAGCGATGGTGCTGATCGTTGGTGGGTGAGACTGTAGCAGGGAGGCGGGTGGGAGGCCCATCATTGGAGGGACTTCCGGATCAGAGCGCGCAAGTGATCGGCAGCGCGTAGGGCGTGCGCACATACACGTGTGCGTGCGCGTGCGCGCCCATGCTCCATTTAGTCCGGTGAGGGAGGGAGATGTAGAGGGAGGTGGAGTAGAGGGAGAAAGAGGGTGGGAAATAAATTCTAAAGGGATCTGGGAGGGTAGCGGGTTGGGGGCAGCTACACTACAGAAAATTAAGGGTTTCACCAAACTGGTCAATTAATTTTGAGCAAATTGGGTACTGGTAGACAGCTGCCTGTACCCATGATGGTGGAGAATAGGTAGAAGGAGGAGGGTTAGAGAGCTGTATGGGGGGGATCAGGGAGGTTGGGGGCTAAGGGGGGATCTATCACTGCTGAATTAATTACATATAAAAAATAATATTAAAAAAAATTATTTTATTTTAGTACTGGCAGATTTTCTACTAGTACTTAAGATGGCGGTTACAATTGTGAGATGGGGAGGGAAGAGAGCTGTTTGAGGGGGGTTCGGGAGGGATCAGTCGGTGAGATGTGTCAGATGGAAGGCTGATTTATACACTGAAGCTAAAATTAACCCTACAAGCTACCTAATTAACCCCTTCACTGCTGGGCATAATAAAAGTATGGGGCGCAGCAACATTTAGTTGCCTTCTAATTATCAAAAAGCAACGCAAAAGCCATATATGTCTGCTATTTTTGAACAAAGGGGATCCCAGAGAAGCATTTACAACCATTTGTGCTATAATTGCACAGGCTAATTGAAAATAATTTCAGTGAGAAACCTAAAGCTAAAGTTAGTGAAAAAGTTAACAATTTTTTTTTTATTTGATCACATTTGGTGGTGAAATGGTGGCATGAAATATACCAAAATGAGCCTAGATCAATACTTTGGGTTGTCTACTACACTACACTAAAGTAATAATTAACCCTACAAGCTACATAATATGCTCCTTCACTGCTGTGTATAAGGCAAGTGTGGTGCACAGTGGCATTTAGCTTCCTTCTAGTTACCAAAAAGCAACGTCAAAGCCATATATGTCGGCTATTTCTGAAGAAAGGGGATCCCAAAGAAGCATTTACAACCATTTGTGCCATAATTGTACAACTGTTTGTAAATAATTTCAGTGAGAAACCTAAAGTTTGTGAAAAAGTTTGTGAAAAAGTTAGCAATTTTTTTTTTTGAGCGCATTTGGCAGTGAAATGGTGGCATGAAATATACCAAAATGGGCCTAGATCAATACTTTGGGTTGTTTACTAAAAAAAATACATGTAAAGGGATATTCAGGAATTCCTGACAGATATTAGTGTTACAACATAACTATTGCTAATTTTGAAAAAAAAAAAAATTGGTTTGGAAATAGCAGTGCTACTTGTACTTATTGCCCTATAACGTTAAAAAAAAAAAGCAAAGAACATGTAAACATTGCATATTTCTAAACTCAGGACAAAATTTTTAAACTATTTAGCATGGTTGTTTTTTGGTGGTTGTAGATGTGTAACAGATTTTGGGGGTCAAAGTTAGAAAAAGTGTGTTTTTTCAATTTTTTCATCATATTTTATATATTTTTTATAGTAAATTATAAGATACTAGTACTAAAGCCCGTGTACACGGGCCATTTTTTGCAGTACAGTGGTCCCACCCCTTGCTCTCTCCCCCCTCTCTTTTGCTCTCTCTTCCCCCCTCTCTTTTGCTTTCTCTCCCCCTCTCTTTTGCTTTCTCTCCCCCCTCTCCTTTGCGCTCTCTCTCCTCTCTTTTGCTCTCTCTCTCCCCTTTTTTGCTCTCTCTCTCCCCTCTTTTGCTCTCTCTCTCCCCTCTTTTGTTCTCTCCCCCCTCTTTGGCTCTCTCCCTCCCTGTTTGGCTCTCTCTACCCCCTCTTTGGCTCTCTCTACCCCCTCTTTGGCTCTCTCTACCCCCTCTTTGGCTCTCTCTCCCCCCTCTTTGGCTCTCTCTCCCCTCTTTTTCTCTCCCTCTCCCCCCTCTTTGGCTCCCCCCCTTTGGCTCTCTCCCCCCCCCTTTGGCTCTCCCCCCCTTTGGCTCTCCCCCCCCTTTGGCTCCCCGCCTTTGGCTCTCTCCCCCGCTCTTTGGCCCTTCTCCACCCCCTCTCCTGCTCTCTCTCTGGTTCTGTCTTGATTGAAAGATTTTGCCTCTCTGGCCACACCCCCATCACAACACCCCGCCCAGCCACGCCCCACCACGGCGACACCTGCCCGACCACGCCCTTGTTGCGTCCAACCACGCCCATTGTCGCGCCCGGTCACGCCCCATCACAACGCTCCCGTCGGCCACGCTCCCTGACACTCCGCTTCAGTCTTGCTGCTCTGTGCTGAGTGCTGAGTGTCAGGATCCAAACGGCCAGGTATGTTTGTCACGTGCAGTCTCTACTGCGCATGACTGCATCTGACAAACATACTTGGCCATTTATTATATAGGATGATAAAAATAATGGTATCTTTTAAAAGTCCATTTAATGGCAAGAAAAACGGTATATAATATGTGTGGGTACAGTAAATGTGCAAGAGGAAAATTACAGCTAAAAACAAACACTGCAGAAATGTAAAATAGCCTTGGTCCTTAAGGGTAAGACAATTGAAAAGTGGCCTTGTCCTTAAGGGGTTAAAAAATTCAGCAACCAAAATTTAAACAGTATAAAAAATATTTCCTAAACCCTTTGAAGTTGAAAAATCCAGTTTCTGACATTTCACAACAGATTAATATTTGTTCTGAGGACCCATCAAATACCTTTCATGTGGGTTCTGTGTCTCCCTTTTATTCTGCAAATATTGGAAAAAATGTACACCGCAAAGATGAGCGTTTAGCAGGTAAAAACCATTTTTTAGAATGTGCATTGTCAAATTATGTACAAAACGTTTGGCTACAAAAAATGTTTACCTTGTATTTCAGATACTCTGGATTATAGCCATATTTTTCAGGACTCATTTGTGCCAGAAATACCATATTTCACTATACTGATATCCAATTCCTCAGGTAACTTGATATTTAAGACAACAGATATAGACATTTATTTTTATTTTTATTTGTGAATGCGGATTTTTGGTAATTAACATTTTGTTTAAAAAATTATATTTACATAGATGTAAACATATCTAAGCAGAAAGAAATAAAAAAGGATGAAGGTCTGTAAAATATTAGCTATTAACAACTATATCCTACTACATATGAACTACTATTAACTATTTACATATCTAACCTTATAACTATTTCTAGATTGTAAGTTACCACGGGAATAGGGCCCTCCATTCCTCCTGTATGTATTTGTAAATTGTATCCTGTCTCTTACAAGTTTTATATCATTGTTTTATTTAAATGAATTGTATCCCAGGAAAGCGCTGCGGTATATGTTGGCGCTTCATAAATAAAGTATTATAATAATAATAACTATTAAATATTTCTTAATAACTATTTACAAATCTAACCTACTACCTTTTAACAATTTCTTATTAACTAGGAACTACTTAGTTTTAATTCTTAACTAAGTACTAATATCTATGAACTGCTAGCTGATCTATACTACCTAATCCTTTTACTAACAAATAAATGAGAGTACTTTTCCATTACCGGACCACCACTGCCAGCAAATTGCACTATAGATTTTTTTGTCCATTATTGCCAAAGTACTGTAGAAGCTGAAATTCCCCCATCTCCAATCTCTTGGGGAGTCAAGGGGGAGAAGCATCAATCCACAAGTTTCTCTTGGGGTGGATGTCAGAGGATTGGTAGAGAGCTCCACGGATTCTCCGGCATCCACCAAAGTGAATCTCGTGGATTGACGCTTCACCCCAGTTTGAATCCCCCAGGCGGAGACAACAAAGAGAGTGGAGATGAAGGAAATTCCAGCTTCTACTGTACTTTGGCAATAATGAAACAAAACTCTACTGCGCCAGAGTGGGGCTCCATGCATATTATTCATTTGCAAAACTATTGTATGCATGAGGTTATTAATAACCCTTTCAAAGAAATTCAGAACTGCAATGTATAAAAAGGAGAAATATTATTTGCAAACATCCTAAAATGTATCATTTCAGCTAATTCTTCAGATTTAACTTTTTGAGAATTGTACAAATTAATTGATGAAGAGCAACCTTTTGATAAGGCACAAGTGTTTGCTGATAAAGGTCATTTTAAAGACTATTAAAAGTCTTTAAAATGAATACAAATATGACATTAACCCATTGTTTAACATTTGTAGATGTGAAAAAGGATGAGATCCTGGACGTTCAAGCTGAGCCTACAAAATATGATGTGTGTACGGAAACGGAACCAAGTTTTACAGACATGCGAGAAACATTTGTTGAGAACATATACCACGTAATAAAAATGTGTGCATAATAATTTAAAGACAGTCTACTAAAGAATTTTTATTGTTTAAAAAGATAGATAAACCCTTTATTACTCATTCTCCAGTTTTGCATAACGAACACGGTTATATTAATATACTTTTTACCTTGTGATTACCTTGTATCTCAGCCTCTTCAGACTGCCCCCTTATTTGAGTTCTTTTGACAGACTTGCATTTTAGCCATTCAATGCTGACTCCTAGGTAACTCCACGTGCTTGAGCACAATGTTATCTATATGGCACACATGAACTAACGCCCCTTCTAGCTGTGAAAAACTGTTAAAATGCCTTGAGATAAGAGGCGGTCTTCAGGGACTTAGAAATCAGCATTTGAACCTACCTAGGTTTAGGTAAGAGAACAAAGCAAATTTGATTATAAAAGTAAATTGGAAAGTTGTTTAAAATTGCATGCCCTTTCTGAATCATTAAAGTTTAATTTTAACTAGACTGTCCCTTTAAACATCAAAATAGGCAAATTCAGTTACTTCAATGTGTACTGGATATTGTGCAATCCTTCAGGCACTTATTAAAAAAAATACTTTTATGGTTAATTTCTTCCTTTTAGAAAACGTAAATCACGACTTGTGTTTGTGTAGAATTATGTTTTTACTTTTATAAAAAATATTTTTTGTCTTACATCAAGCATTTTAGTAATAAAAATGAATCGTGTTTTTTTGGAGTGACTTCTTTATTTATTTGGGCGATTCTAGTGGGGAAAAAACTGTCATGTACCACATTTTGTGGTTTTGTCTTGTGCTAGCTGTACATATAAATCACTAGGTAGTGCAGGGCTAAATTTGCATCCTGTCATTATATAACATATACCTTTTAGTTGTCCAAAATATGTTTTCCTTAATTTATCCACATCTGCTTGATGTGTCTCATTCAGTAATTTAATCCATTGCAGAATATGTCAGAGAATATCTTTCCACCAAAGACTTACCTTAATTGAAAACTAAGACATGTACATTTAAAAATGAATGTATGACTAAATCTTCCATTACAAAGCACCAAGTCCCTAAAATCCTGGGCTCAATTCCTCTGTCCAAATGTCTGCCTCTGTCATGTCACTAGCACAATAGCATGCATGTGAAACAGATAAATAGAGTATACTTACCCACTGATAGCCTTTGGTTCCATGAAGATGAAGTCAGCACTAGACATGTGCGATTTGGTTCGGTTCGATTCGGAAATTCGGCAAATTCGGAGATTCGGATCGAATCTCCGAATAAAAATAGTGCAGAATCTACCGAATAAATCCGAATTACTTCGGATTTATTCAGATTTATTCAGATTTATTCGGTAGATTCGGATGGCCATGGATTACACTAGTATTGTACAGTATATTAGGTTATATCACTCTGCTATGGGTTACACCTAATGTACAGTACATAATACTAGTCTAATCCCACCTAACACTTACCTAAATTCTGAATTTTCAAACCAAACCGAATTGAACCGAATCTAGCCGAATTTATTCAAATCCGAATGAATCCAAAACAAATCCGAACCGAATTTATTCGAATCCGAATGAATCCAAAACAAATCCGAACCGAACTGATTCAAATTTTTCCGAATTCGAATCGCTCCGAACTGAAATTCGAAAAAATCCGAATCAATCCGAACCGAACTGAATTGTTTCGCCATGCACATGTCTAGTCAGCACTCTTCAGGTTTGCCAATGTCAGTGTCCTATGGTTGGAGTTTCCCTGTATAGATCCCACCACTGTTGCTGATGACCCTGCCACTAACTTTCTGTGCTGTGAATGATTGAGTGAATTTTTGGTGCGCAGGGTGTTGAAATATTTCTCTTTTATTTCATACTTCTTTTGTCAGTGCGCAAGGCCTACAGAATCCCTGTGCAGCTGGGCGGCCACGGACTTGGCTAGGAACATTGCATGGCAGTGTGCTTCTTAAGGTAGCGAACATAAGAGACATTTCAAAGATCTAAATAAAGCTTGCTTGGTACATATTTAGTACACACATATGTCTGAGTGCATTTAAAAGGTATATTCAATCCTGTACTGTCCATTTTAAATGTGTGTATGCATGCTGTGCATTAGTCTAATCCATCTGTGATGAAACTTTGTGGCCTCCAACTGTGGCTACACAGATGAGTAAAAAAGCAACAAAAAAGTTTCTTATGGCTTGTTAAAATTCCTTTATTGAGTAGACATGGGGATCAAGGTTATAGCACACAACATTTTGGGGCAATCCCCTTATTCATGTGATACCTACTAACACTGCCCTGCCTCCCTTTATAGTCATTTTGAATATTGATGACATTACTTAATTAGGTCTAATACCTCCCCTTTATCACTATAGGTAAATATCACCTGGATACACATTTTCAACCACTAGAGGGCAGTGAAGTATATATAAAAAATATATTACAATAAAAAAAAACACACTATCTAAATACATATACAATCTAACTAATGTTAAAAACAATACTATACTGTATTATGAAATAGATGTAATTACAGCAAAGCAATTTAACCAAACATGTAATCAGTCAGATATCATATTCATACATAATTAAACCATTTATAGCATATTCAGTAGAATACCGACCAGTTAATTTCTTTGTTTAACCCACTGGGTTCCATAGTAAAATAGGGACCCTTACTTTTTGAGGATTGTTTCTTTCAACAACTACAGGGAACTGCCATGGGTTCCAATGTTGTCCCCAACTATGCTAATATTTACATGAATTTATTTGAAGAGAGGTTTGTCTTTGAGAATGTGATGTTTTGGCAATATGGTGCCACCTGGTGGCGCTATATTGACAACATCTTTGGCATGTGGTTGGGCAACGTTGGAACCCTGGAAAACTTTGTGGAAGAGTTAAATTTGGCTACTAACTTTGTCAAGTTCAAACTGATATAGAGTGAGATAAGTCTTGATTTTTTGGATGTGACAGTGAGAAAGAAGGGATCAGGGTTTAGTAATGATATTTTCAGGAAAGAATAGCCTCCTGCACTATACCAGTTCACATCAGCCCTCCCTTATTAAGTCATTACCCCGTAGCCAACTTTTGAGGGTGAAAATAATTGTCTCTGACAATGAGGTAGTCCTAAAGAGACTAAAGGAAATGGGTGATAGATTTTTAGAGAGGGGATATTCCATTACACTTATTGATGAAATTGTCACAGAAGTGGATGCCATCCCCAGGGAAAAACTTAAAGAACCTAAGACTCCTAAAATTAAACCTAAAAGATTGGCCTTTGTCTCAGAGTTTTCCAACCAATCTAAAAATATATTAAAAGGTACAAACACTGGCATCTTGTTAGTTACTGTATTACAGAGGTTGAGGAATTTAATAGTTACCCTATGCCTGCTTATAAGAGAAGTGGTAATTTGAGAGACAGTCTAATTAGAGCTGACATAGGTTCCAGTAAATCTTTGAAACAAACATTCATTGCCAAGAAAAACTTTGGTTGTCTTCCCTGTTTTGGATGTGTGAACTGTGGTTCGGTCATTAAGGGTCCCTACTTTACACATCCTCTCACTGGTCACACGTTTTTCCACAACAGACATTAAACTTGTAAATCTTCTTATGTTATTTATTTGATAAAATGCCCATGTGGGGGTGGTTATGCTGGGGAGACCACAAGATGGGTCAGAGATCGAATGAATGAACACAAGAGTAATATTAGTTGTGGAATATTAACTGCACCAGTAGCCGCACATTTTATACATGAGGGTCCCCAGATAAATCAACTACGCTTTCAAGTGATTGAGAAGGTTGACACACCTAGGTGGGGAGGTAATAGGGAAACATTGTTGAAACAACGTGAGGTCTTTTGGATATTCAAATCAAATACTATAGAACCCAATAGGTTAAATAAAGAAATTAACTGGTTGGTATTCTACTAAATATGCTATAAATGGTTTAATTATGTATGAATATGATATCTGACCGAACATGTTTGGTTAAATTGCTTTGCTGTAATTACATCTATTTCATAATACTGTATAATATTGTTTTTAACATATTAGTTAGATTGTATATGTATTTAGATAGTGTTTATTTATTGTAATATTTTTTTATATATACTTCACTGCCCTCTAGTGGTTGAA
The DNA here is from genome assembly GCF_027579735.1 of Bombina bombina. Lineage (NCBI taxonomy): Eukaryota > Metazoa > Chordata > Amphibia > Anura > Bombinatoridae > Bombina > Bombina bombina. The sequence continues at coordinate 899,383,499 of NC_069502.1, read as the reverse complement.
AATGTGTATCCAGGTGATATTTACCTTGCATGTGTTTTTATCTGTTTTATTAAATCATTTTATTTTTAAGCAGTTTATTCACATGTATTGCTTTCAATTAACCTCTTTGCCTTATGCCTCTGGAGTTATTAATCACTTTTTACAGAAAACCAGCAACAGACCTTCAACCCTTGGAGACTTAATGGGAATCAGTCAGCTGGAGACTGCAAAGCCCAGCTTGCGCAGTTTGCACTACCTTACAGTTCAAACCTCCATGTGAGTACCCATTTTATCTGTGCAAATCACTGGGAATATATTTTGTTTTGTTTAGGAGCTCTCTTCATTTCATTGAAGAGACTGGAATACCATACTCCAGAGAGGCAGCAACTTCTTTAGAATCCTGGGAGACCACTTGGCAAACAGTCAGCTGGAGACTAAAAAGCCCAACCTGCGTTGATTGCACTTCCTTACAGTGCAAATCTCTATGCGAGTATCCATTTTGCATGACTATTACCCCCTTGGAAATATTTTGAGTCTGGATATTTGCACCATGAGGTGCTCTTTTTTGTTTTACTTACAACTTTGGCATTTACATATTCAAAACAATATAGAACAGTAACTTTTTTTCTGTAGTAATGTAAAACCAGTGTTTGACATTTATAATTAGGATACACTGATCTACTCTTATTTCTTATAGTTTAGACTTGATGAGGTGCCTGTATCTGGCTGGTATCATTATCTATGCATATACTAATATACACATATATAGGCTCAACAAAAATGGTCTCTTTTCTTTATCTCTGTAAGTAACCATTTGCTGCTTGAACATATTTATTGCAATTATTAAAGAACAGAATAAATCATCCCTGTTACAAACACATAGAACAATCTGTTTTGAGAAGTAGGGGGGCATATACAAAGTACTGTAGGTCTGCATTGTTAGCTGCACAACACATTAGTAAGTAACAGTTGTTTCCACTTCAAAAGGAAATAAAAAAGGAAATAAAGAGAGACAGAAAATAAAGAGAGAAGGAAGGAAGAAAAGGAGGGAGGAAGTAAGGAAACATAGGAGGAATAATGAAGGAAGGAAGGAAGGAAGGAAGGAAGGAGGAAGAAATGAAGGGAGGGAGGAAGGAAGAAAAGTTGGAAGGATGAATAAAGAAGGAAGGAAGGAATGGAGGAAGGAGGAAGAAAGGGAGGGAGGAAGGAAAGATGGAATGAGGAATAAAGGAAGGAAGGAGGAAGAAAGGGAGGGAGGAAGGAAAGATGGAATGAGGAATAAAGGAAGGAAAGAGGAAGAAAGGGAGGGAGGAAGGAAGGAAGGAAGGAAGGAAGGAAGGAAGGGAGGGAGGGTTAGAAGAAGGAGGAAGGAAGGAAGGAATGAAGGAAGGAAAGAAAGAAAGAAAGAAAGAAAGAAAGAAAGAAAGAAAGAAAGAAAGAAAGAAAGAAAGAAAGAAAGAAAGAAAGAAAGAAAGAAAGAAAGAAAGAAAGAAAGAAAGAAAGGGAAAGAATTAAAAATAAACAAAGAAAGAAAGATCTACACTCACATATTAATTTTAAATCATTGATGGTAAAGGCATCTATCTCTCAATCTTTCTATCTGTCTATATTATTTTTTAAGGTATCCATAACTTCATAACATTGTTAGATTACTAAATTTATTATAAGACTAATTATATATAATATGTAGGAGTACATACAATAATGTAAGCAGGATTTCTGCTCAGTGGTAAAATTGTAAACAAATTCCTTGATCTTCCTATGGTTTTGAAACGGTTAAGGATATACAAATGTGTAATCTGAAAATATTTGTAAACAATTATTAAAATGGATCATTATATATGCATGCAACGAGATGTTCCCAATATCCCCCAGGTTACCCAAACAGAATACATTAGGAGACTACAACATATTCTTTAATATGCAGGGAAATAAATTCAACAACAAACAATATTCTCAGATACAATCCCCAAAACAGGCATGGGTTTTCAATACACTTTGCACAATATCTAAGCACTAAGCACAATATCCTTATTCCTTTCGCTCATAGATGGATTTAAGGTCCCAACAAATATTGTTGAATTAAATCATTGTAAGTAAACTAGCTGTATAAATTAATAACTTAAACTTGAAAAATATTTTTTTCAATAATTTGCAACATTAAGAAAATATCTGGGAATTTTCACAGTCTTTATTTTATTGAAATACTGGGACCAAGATGGTGCAGCTATTTAGATTCATTCAAGATTTGAATAACTTTAAAGAGAGAAGTAAACATTCTGTTTCATATTACTATATGGAACTGAATCATTAAAAAGGGTTATACAACTTTATTTACATCTTGACAAAAGCCATATTGATGGGGCTCCTCACATACTTTTAGAAGCCAGATACGAGTGGCTGTGTACAAAAAAATATGTAAAATAATCCAAAAATGGGCCAGAAATAAAGCTCTGTAAGAAGTGACTCCCTGGATTTGACAGGCCAATTGCTAAAATATTAATTGTCTTTTTATACATTTTAGTTACTCAAGCCTCTAGGACAATATAGGAACCAGAAATATTTATCTAGCTGCATTTATTACATTTTTATCATATCAAAGACAAAATTGCAAGAACAATGATTTAATAGGAGTGTGGCATATGAAAAAGTTAAACAGGTTAAGCTGTTGGACACGATAGGGATAGGTATCAAGTTAGGTAGAGGAGGAGTCTGGCGTATTTTCCCTGTAAGCAATAAAGGCTTACCTTTTTTGTGACTGAGTTGAGTGCATTGTTTTGCTTTGGCATGGTGGAAGTAACAACCCTTTAGGGGCCCTGGCAAGTTGTAGAGACCATGTGGCATGAAATGTTGGTGGCTTGAGGTTGGGTGTTAAAAGGATGGAAAGAGCTAGGGGAAACTGTACAGCAGAACATAGCAGTAGGTGTGCCATAAAGATGACTCATATGTTGGGGTGTAAGGAATCAGAGTTTAGGGATGGGTAGTGACCCTCCCCTTGGTATGCCAAGCAACGGGCTATTTCTCTAGAGGTTGTAATGGAGGGGATTCTTAGGCCTAGTTTCCATTGATGTGGTTAATTGTGGAAACTGGTGGTAAAAACATTTATCTCTATTAAAGTCTATGAAGAATTTTTATTTTACCACCAGTTTCCAAACTTTACCACCTCAATGGAAACTAGGCCTTGGTCTGCCAACATGTTTAATTCTCAATACAGTTCTGTTTCATTCCAAATTGGTGAGTTACTTCAAGGGATTTTATTTTGACTGGAGAGGATTGTTGAGAAGCAAATGGTTAGAGTAAAAGGGCAGGGTTGGAATATAAAAAGGGGAGATCAGGTAGGAATTATCTTGAAACACAGACAGAATTTAAATCTTGGTCTACAAAGGGAAATGCTTTTGCAATGCCAACCCCTGCTCACTGGCAGACAATTGGCCCCTAGCAGGGGCTGTCAATCATCCCGATCGTATTGAATCAGGATGATTTCAATCCTCTACCTAAAAGGTGGCGCACATGCTATGAATCAACAGTCTTATGACCGCTGCTTCTTAACTTCTGTTTCAGGCGAGCCTGAAACGATGGGACTCTGAAGCAGCGTTAGCTGCTTCATAAATGGAGCCCCATGACTTTTTCTTTCAGGGCAATAAGATTAATTTTGAAGCAACTTGCCAGCAAACATTGGCAAAACATAAGTTAGTGTGACGTAAAGTCCAATTCACTAACTTTGCTAGATCAGATGTGTAAAAATTAGTTGTGGAGCTTACAGCGAGTTTCATTACTTTCTATGTGAGACATCTCATCATTCACAAGAATAGCCCCCTTTTTAGAGAAGTTACTTAGGGCAGCCCCTGTGTGTTGTGAGATGTCTCCCATAGAAAGTAAGGAATGTTAAGTTATCAGAAAGCTGGGGGGGGACACTTCAAAAATGTCAATACTCTTAGCCAATACAAATCAGATTACCTTGTATCTTACATTCATCTCGATTTTCATATGCATATGTTTTTCTATGAGGGTAATAAGTATTTTGAGCATTTTGATACAGTGACACCACCTTCTAGTTTGCATTAAAACAGTGAGATCTGCACTGGGAAAATGTTTAGAGAATACGCCAGATTTTGCAGGGAACTTTCAGCTGTTCAGGCCATTAGCACAGCTGGGGAAACTACTTTTACTATATAGAAAACAATATGCATTGAATTTTGTATTATAAGTACACATTTCACAATGTTTTTTGTTTTGCATGAGCAGTGTAGTTGTATTAATATTTCTAATGTGTGCCTAAAATGGGGTTATTTCTGGCATTATTTTAATATACATTTTTATTTTTCTGTAAAATACATTTTTGCAGAACTATTAAAGGGACAGTTCACCCAAAAATGTTCTCCCATTGAAATTGTTCCCAATAATCTATTTTACCTGCTGGAGTGTATTAAATTGTTTACAAGTAGCTCTTTTACCCCTATTTTGGCCTTTCGAATAGCTGATTTAGCATGTGGTTTCCCAACCTATACTGAAAGTTTTGATACTGGAGTCTCAGCTATTGAATAGCCTAAGTAAACACAGCCAGCAGAAGAAGTTACACTCACAGTGGGGTGCAGGATAGTTATGTAATAAAATGATAATTTTCCATTGTTCTCTCTAAGTATTGAGCTTTAGTTTTCCAGACAATTATAAGATAAGGAAGCAAGTGTGTGTACACAAAGTGATAATATAATGAGATCTGATATTACCTGAAACTCAACCCATTGTAATAGGCTGTGGTTTAAAAGCACAAAACCAGCTACTTCATATACACAAATAAACCTGAACATGCAACATATCATACATTTTATACTCTGCAGCTGGTATAACAAGTCATTGAAAATACATTAATATAAAAACAATTTTACAGTGTACTGTCCCTTTAAGTTACAAATTTAAATGCGATTTAACAATTCATGTTTTTTAATTGTTTTTATTTCAACACTTAATTAATTTGTTTTATATATATATATATATATATATATATATATATATATATATATATATATATATGTATATATATATATATACACACATATATATATACAGTATATATATATATATATTTTTTTTTTTAATTAATGATTTGGTTTGAGCGCTGTTGTAATATATGCATCACCTTTATATACTTAAAAGAAGGGATATGCATAGGAAAATTACAGTAAATTTAAGGTACAGTGCACTAAAAACAGCGTAGTTTGATTTCTATTAGGCGTAATATTAAACATACGCAGGGGTCTCCCTCTTTAAAAATGAAACTCGCATGATTCAGAAAGAGCATGTTATTTTAATAAACCTTTAAATTCACTTATATTTTCAAATGTGCTTTGTTATCTTGGTATCCCTTGTTATAAAAGAATATGCACATATGCTACATCAGTGGAAGCTAGCTGCTGATTGGTGCAGGCACACATTTGTCTCTTGTGTTTGGCTAACTAGATGTGTTCAACTAGCTGCCAGTAGTGCAATTATGTTCCTTCAACAAAGGATAACAAGAGAATAAAGCACATTTGATATTAGAAGTAAATTGGAATGTTGTTTGAAATTGTATGTTCTATCCAAATCATTAAATATTTTTGGGGGGGATTCCTGTCCCTTTAACTTGTCAAAAGAGGATCATGGCAATGAGAAAACATCGCTAAATTGCCTCTCCAGTAGTTCCAGGTTCACAAGTCCCTAGTTCCTATATTATTGCTGAGCCACTAAATAACAGACGGCTAGATTACGAGTTTTGTGGTATGAGTGAAAAAGCAGCGTTAAGGCTCTTTTTCACTACCGCTGGTATTACGAGTTTTGCAGGTATATCTGTACCGCACACTTTTTTGGCTGTAACGCAACGTAACTACCGCAGCTTTCAAAAATTCCTTTTTCAATGGGACTTCCATAGCAACGGTATTAAGAGTTTGCCTGGGCAGCCAAAAAGTGAGCGGTACAGCCAATACCGTCAAGAGCCATACCGTAAACTAAAAGTCAGTAGTTATGAGTTTTACGCTACAAAGCCGTAACATAAAACTCATAACTAAAGTGCTAAAAAGTACACTAACACCCATAAACTACCTATTAACCCCTAAACCGAGGCCCTCCCGCATCGCAAATAATAAAATAAAATTATAAACCCCTAATCTGCCGCTCCCAACATCGCTGCCACTAGAATAAAGATCTTAACCCCTAAACTGCCGTACTCCTGCATAGCAAACACTAGTTAAATATTATTTACCCCTAATCTGCTGCCCCCAATGTCGCCGCCACCTACCTACATTTATTAACCACTAATCTGCTGTCCCTAACATCGCCGCACCTATGTACATTTATTAACCCCCTAATCTTCCGCCCCCAATGTCGCCGCCACTATACTAAAGTTATTAACCCCTAACCCTAAATCCAACCCTAACCCTAACACCCACTAACTTTAATGTAATTAAAATAAATCTAAATAAAACCTACTATGAATAACTAAATAATTCCTATTTAAAACTAAATACTTACCTGTAAAATAAACCCTAAGCTAGCTACAATATAACTAATAGTGGCGTGTCTCAAAAGAAAGTTTGTATTGCGTATTTCGGTGAGTTCATACACAGTTTAAACAGCGATCCAGAAATTTACACTTCGTATTTTCTGCATATTTTTCAATGTACACGGCCAATGGACTTTTCTATGTAATAACGGTTACATATATAGTTCTTTGTGGAAACCGTTTACAACACAAACATTCCTACCCTCCCTTGGAAAGATCTAGGACATTTCATTTGGATATACATTGTGAACACTGGGTAACAATCCTTTGGAAATTAGTGGAAACTTTGCAACGGATCAGTAAATCGTCATATATTACCACCATTTGAGAGCTAGCTATATGTAATGCATTGTAGATATCCCTTTGGCCATCCATTTGTATTTTTAACAATATAATTTTTATATATGATTTAGGTTGCTACTCTTTTGACCAGTGTATGCATATTTTTATAGATTGAGAGGTCATTTGTTGAAATTTATTTACAATAAATATAGACACCGGCCACAATATATATTCTATAGTAATATATTTATTAGTTTATATATCCTATAGAAATATATTGTTGGTTTTTATTTTTATTTTTGTTTTTATTGATTTTTTCGATTGCTATAGTATATATATTTATATGTATGAATTGGATATATAATAAATATGGCTTTATAGTTTAAACAAAATAGTTTTTATATAAAATATATATTTTTTTGACATTTCATCATTATTTGAATTAATGCCCAACATACTTTTATAAACATTAGTTGTCACATATATTAATCAGTGAGGTTTATTTTGAATATTATCCCATCCAGCAGCTTTTTTATAGCGCTTCTCCCATATATTTTATTATTCAAATATTTAGTTTTAAATTTGAATTATTTAGTTATTCATAGTAGGTTTTATTTAGATTTATTTTAATTACATTAAAGTTAGTGGGTGTTAGGGTTAGACTTAGGGTTAGGGTTAGGGGTTAATAACTTTAGTATAGTGGCGGCGACATTGAGGGCAGAAGATTAGGGGTTAATAAATGTAGGTAGGTGGCGGCGATGTTAGGGGCGGCAGATTAGGGGTTAATAAGTGTAATGTAGGTGTCGGCGGTGTCGGGGGCAGCAGATTCAGGGTTAATAAGTGTAATAAAGTTGGCGTAGACATTGGGGGATGGCAGATTAAGGGTTAATAAGTATAATGTAGGTGGCAGCAACATTGGGGCCTGCAGAATAGGGGTTAATAAGTGTAATGTAGGTGGCGACGACATAGGGGGCGGCAGATTAGGGGTTAATAACTGTAATGTAGGTGTCAGCGGTGTCGGGGCGGCAGATTAGGGGTTAATAAGTATAAAGTAGGTGTCGCAATGTCGGGGGCGGCAGATTAGAGATGTTTAGACTTGGGGTTCATGTTAGGGTGCTAGGTTTAAACATAAATTTAGTTTCCCCATAGGAATCAATGGGGCTGCGTTACGGAGCTTTACGTTTTTTTCAGTCGGCTCTCCCCATTGATGTCCATAGGGAAATCATGCACAAGCACGTAAAACCAGCTCACCGCAGCACTGGTATTGGAGTGCGGTATGGAGCTAAATTTTGCTTTACGCTGCAATATTGAGAGATAATTAAGCAAATTTGATAATGGAAGGAAAATGGCAAAGACATTTACGATCACATGCTCTGTAACGCCGGGTTTTTGCAAACCTGTAATACCAGCGCTGTAGAGAGGTGAGTGGTGACAATAACTTGCAAGTTAGTACCGAGCAGCTCATAACGCAAAATTCATAATCTATCCGAGAGAAAAGAGTGAACTTTTGCAAATCATAAAATAACATACATGAAACTGGGGAGGCCTTCAAACCTGGAGATCCCTCTAAGAGAATTTAGAGGTGTGAAGAGTAACAAGAGGAAGAAAAAAAACAACCAAAGCTGCTGTCCATTCCTTATAGATTCTCTGATTATTTACTAGAGCCATAGGCATGATGACATCACCAAGCCCCGGAAACCCGGAAGTGAAAGGCTGTTTCACAGAGCTTAAAGGGACACAAAACCCAAATTTTTTCTTTCATGATTCAGATAGAGCACACAGTTTTAAATAACTTTCTAATTCCCTTCTATTATCTAATTTGCTTAGGCCTAGATTTAGAGTTTGGCGGTAGCCGTGAAAACCAGCGTTAGAGGCTCCTAACGCTGGTTTTAGGCTACCACCGGTATTTGGAGTCAGTCAGGAAAGGGTCTAACGCTCACTTTCCAGCCGCGACTTTTCCATACCGCAGATCCCCTTACGTCAATTGCGTATCCTATCTTTTCAATGGGATCTTTCTAACTCCGGTATTTAGAGTCGTGTCTGAAGTGAGCGTTAGAAATCTAACGACAAGACTCCAGCCGCAGAAAAAAGTCAGTAGTTAAGAGCTTTCTGGGCTAACGCCGGTTTATAAAGCTCTTAACTACTGTGCTCTAAAGTACACTAACACCCATAAACTACCTATGTACCCCTAAACCGAGGCCCCCCACATCGCCGCCACTCTATTAAATTTTTTAACCCCTAATCTGCCGACCGCCACCTATGTTATACTTATGTACCCCTAATCTGCTGCCCCTAACACCGCCGACCCCTATAATTATATTTATTAACCCCTAATCTGCCCACCTCAATGTCGCCTCCACCTGTCTACACTTATTAACCCCTAATCTGCCGAGCGGACCGCACCGCTACTATAATAAAGTTATTAACCCCTAATCCGCCTCACTCCCGCCTCAATAAACCTATAATAAATAGTATTAACCCCTAATCTGCCCTCCCTAACATCGCCGACACCTAACTTCAATTATTAACCCCTAATCTGCCGACTGGAGCTCACCGCTATTCTAATAAATGTATTAACACCTAAAGCTAAGTCTAACCCTAACACTCCCCTAAATTAAATATAATTTTAATCTAACGAAATTAATTAACTCTTCTTAAATAAATTATTCCTATTTAAAACTGAATACTAACCTGTAAAATAAATCCTAATATAGCTACAATATAAATTATATCTATATTATAGCTATTTTAGGATTTATATTTATTTTACAGGTAACTTATTTTATTTTATTATGTTATTTTAACTAGGTACAATAGCTATTAAATAGTTAATAACTATTTAATAGCTAAAATAGTTAAAATAATTACAAATTTACCTGTAAAATAAATCCTAACCTAAGTTACAATTAAACCTAACACTACACTATCAATAAATTAAATACAATTCCTACAAATAAATACAATGAAATAAACTAACTAAAGTACAAAAAATAAAAAAGAACTAAGTTACAAAAAATAAAAAAATATTTACAAACATTAGAAAAATATTACAACAATTTTAAACTAATTACATCTACTCTAAGCCCGCTCATAAAATAACAAAGACCCCCAAAATAAAAAAATGCCCTACCCTATTCTAAATTACTAAAGTTCAAAGCTCTTTTACCTTACCAGCCCTGAACCCTTTGTGGGGCATGCCCCAAGAAGTTCAGCTCTTTTGCCTGTAAAAAAAAACATACAATACCCCCCCCAACATTACAACCCACCACCCACATACCCCTAATCTAACCCAATCAGATTGAGCTCACATTCTATTGGCTGTTCCGATCAGCCAATCGGATTGAACTTGATTCTGATTGGCTGACTCCATCAGCCAATCAGAATATTCCTACCTTAATTCCGATTGGCTGATAGAATCCTATCAGCCAATCGGAATTCGAGGGACGCCATCTTGGATGATGTCATTTAAAGGAACCATCATTCGTCGTTCAGTCGTCGGCCAGGATGGATGTTCCGCGTTGGAGGTCTTCAGGATGCTGCCGCTCCGCTCCGGATGGATGCCGCTTGGATGAAGACTTCAATCGGAGGGAAGACCTCTTCTGCCCCGCTTGGATGAAGACTTCTACCGGATGGAGGACCTCTTCTTGCTCCGCTTGGATGAAGAATTTGGCTCGGCTGGGTGAAGACGACTCAAGGTAGGAAGATCTTCAGGGGCTTAGTGTTAGGTTTATTTAAGGGGGGTTTGGGTTAGATTAGGGGTATGTGGGTGGTGGGTTGTAATGTTGGGGGGGGTATTGTATGTTTTTTTTTACAGGCAAAAGAGCTGAACTTCTTGGGGCATGCCCCGCAAAGGGCCCTGTTCAGGGCTGGTAAGGTAAAAGAGCTTTGAACTTTAGTAATTTAGAATAGGGTAGGGCATTTTTTTATTTTGGGGGTCTTTGTTATTTTATTAGGGGGCTTAGAGTAGGTGTAATTAGTTTAAAATTGTTGTAATATTTTTCTAATGTTTGTAAATATTTTTTTATTTTTTGTAACTTAGTTCTTTTTTATTTTTTGTACTTTGGTTAGTTTATTTCATTGTATTTATTTGTAGGAATTGTATTTAATTTATTTATTGATAGTGTAGTGTTAGGTTTAATTGTAGATAATTATAGGTATTTTATTTAATTAATTTATTGATAGTGTAGTGTTAGGTTTAATTGTAACTTAGGTTAGGATTTATTTTACAGGTAAATTTGTAATTATTTTAACTATTTTAGCTATTAAATAGTTCTTAACTATTTAATAGCTATTGTACCTGGTTAAAATAAATACAAAGTTGCCTGTAAAATAAATATTAATCCTAAATTATCTATAATATAATTATAATTTATATTGTAGCTATATTAGGGTTTATTTTACAGGTAAGTATTTAGCTTTAAATAGGAATAATTTATTTAATAAGAGTTCATTAATTTTGTTAGATGTAAATTATATTTAACTTAGGGGGGTGTTAGTGTTAGGGTTAGACTTAGCTTTAGGGGTTAATACATTTATTAGAATAGCGGTGAGCTCTAGTCGGCAGATTAAGGGTTAATGTTTGAAGTTAGGTGTCGGCGATGTTAGGGAGGGCAGATTAGGGGTTAATACTATTTATTATAGGCTTAGTGAGGCGGATTAGGGGTTAATAACTTTATTATAATAGCGGTGCGGTCCGGTCGGCAGATTAGGGGTTAATAAGTGTAGGCAGGTGGAGGCGACGTTGTGGGGGGCAGATTAGGGGTTAATAAATATAATATACGGGTCGGCGGTGTTAGGGGCAGTAGATTAGGGGTACATAGGGATAATGTAAGTAGCGGCGGTTTACGGAGCGGCAGATTAGGGGTTAATAATAATATGCAGGGGTCAGCGATAGCAGGGGCGGCAGAATAGGGGTTAATAAGTGTAAGGTTAGGGGTGTTTAGACTCGGGGTACATGTTAGAGTGTTAGGTGCAGACGTAGGAAGTGTTTCCCCATAGCAAACAATGGGGCTGCGTTAGGAGCTGAACGCAGCTTTTTTGCAGGTGTTAGGTTTTTTTTCAGCTCAAACTGCCCCATTGTTTTCTATGGGGGAATCGTGCACGAGCACGTTTTTGAAGCTGGCCGCGTCCGTAAGCAACTCTGGTATCGAGAGTTGCAGTGGCGTTAAATATGCTGTACGCTCCTTTTTTGGAGCCTAACGCAGCCATTCTGTGGACTCTCAATACCAGAGTTATTTTAAAGGTGCGGCCAGAAAAAAGCACGCGTAGCTAACGCACCCCTTTGGCCGCAGAACTCTAAATCTAGCCGTATGTTAACTTAATTAGGTAGCTTGTAGGGTTAATTGTAGCTTTAGGGTAGTGTAGTAGACAACCCAAAGTATTGATCTAGGCCCATTTTGATATATTTAAAGCCACCATTTCATCGCCAAATTTGATCAAATAAAAAAAAAAAATTGTTAACTTTTTCACTTACTTTGGGTTTCTCACTGAAATTATTTATTACCAGCTTGTACAATTATGGCACAAATTGTTGTAAATGCTTTTCTGGGATCCCCTTTGTTCAGAAATAGCAGACATATATATAGCACACTCTTATTATGCCCATCAGTGACAGGGTTAATTAGGCAGCTTGTAGGGAGCTTGAAGGGTTTATTTTAACTTTAGTGTAGAGATCAGCCTCCCACCTGGCACATCCCACCCCCTGATCCCTCCCAAACAGATCTCTTTCCTCCCCCACCCCACAATTGTCCCCACCATCTTAAGTACTGGCAGAAAGTCTGCCAGTACTAAAATAAAAAGGTCTTTTTTAATTTATTAATTAAAAAAAATATATTGTGCTGTAAAGGATGCCCCCTTAGCCCCCAACCTCCCTCACCCCCCCCCAAACAGCTCACTAACCCTCCCCCCACAATTTGCCACCATTTTGGGTACTGTCTATTTTGTCTGATTTTGCAAACAAATGTGGCTTTTTAAATCTAAAACCTTCTTTTTCTGTAGTGTAGTTGCCCCCCTCCATACCCTCCCCCTCCCAGATCCCTTTTGAAAAGTATCCCCCCCTCCTCTGCCACCCACCACCCTCTCCCTGCACTCTCTCCCACCACTTCTTATTTTTTAATATGGCTAGATCGCAGGTGTGCGCGCCCACCCCTCACCTCCCGCGCGCACTCCCGTGTGCACCCGACAGTCACAACTGCTGGCCAGAACGGAAGTTCCCCAGTGATGGGCCACCCACCCGCCACCCTGCAATGGCTCCAACCCACCAACAAGTGTCTCTCTCTACATCGGTGTGCAAAAAAAGGTATTGCAGTGAAGCCTCAATATCGAGGCATCACAGCAATACCTTGAAAGCGGCTGGAAGTGATCAGGATCGCTTGCAGCCGCTTGAAATCCCTGACGACGTACAGGGTACGTCATTGATCTTTAAAGACCAGTTTTTGTATTGTGTACCCTGTACATGTGTCGTTAAGGGGTTAACATAGAGGTTTCTACAACTGACAACATTGTCTCTAATAAACACATTAAACAATTTGAACAGTTCCTTTAAATAAGTACATTTCCTTAGTGTTGCCAATATATTATGTTATGTTAATAATACCCACTAATTATATCAAGTAAGAATACATATGCTATGAAGAAAACACTATAATTTTGTTTAATGCAAGCTAATACACAAATGAGTGATTACCAACTCTGTAAATGCATTATTTAGCAAAATCAATAACCATATTATGTCTTATGTGTGTGATATAAAAAACACACTAACATATTTGAAAAATAAATACATAAATAAAACCTGAATCTTTTTAGTTCTATTACAAATATTAATTATGTTTAATTGGAAGTAAGCATTCTTGAATAATGAATAAAACAAATGAATACTTAAAAATACCTATTGCCATTAAAAAATTATTTGGTTAGAACAAACTAAAACATTTAGGGCTTATGAGTGGTGTGTAAATTTGCCCCTTGAGTGCTTTCCACCATAGTCTTTAATGGAGCCTCTTTTTGAAGAAAAACATAACAACAGCTCCAGCTCAAGCAAACACAAGCGCAGGATTTCAATGAGATTTGTGTATGTATTTCTATACATATTTATATATTTATTTATATGTGTATATATATGTCTGTAAATATATATATATATATATTTATTTAAATACATATGTATAAGAATATATGAATATATATATTTACATACATTCATATTTATATACATTCATATATTTATACATGTGTTCGTATGGATCCCTATGTTAAAGCACTTTTGGCTTTTTTTTTTTTTTTTTTCTAACACCTGAAATATCATATCTTTAAACAAATAACTTTTTATTGCATTTTTAAAAAAAATATTTTTTATTATATAGTGTTATTATGAGTTTAACTGCACTTTTAAATGTATTTTTGATGTGTTTGTTGATCCATTTTTGACTCTCGTAACAGTTAAAGGAACATAAAACCCTAAATTTACCCAGTTTACTTCTATTATCAAATTTGCTTCATTCTCATGGTATAATTTGTTGAAGGATCAGCAATGCACTTCTGTTTGCTAACTGAACACATGGGCCTCTAGTTATCAAGCCGTCAACCGCAAATACGCTGGAATTCCGCAGCGTATTTGTGGCAAGGCTGATTCGCCATAGTTATCAAGCCCTACAGACCGGCAAAAGTAGAATCTAGTGACGTAACATACGATCCGCCGGACTCAGTCCGACACAGATCGATGGTTATGTCACTCCAGATGTTCCGAACGCAAGTTCGGCACAATCTGACTACTTTTGGAAGTTATCAAAGAGCAACCAAATACGCTCGCCACTATTCCGGCCCAGCGTACCTGGTGTTCAATCCGCCGCCCTGGAGGTGGCGGATGCCATAGGAAACAATGGGAGTCTGACAGCAACGAGAGCTCATGTTCGCTGCTGCCCGATATCCCATTGATTTCTATGGGAAGTCTCTGCACCTAACACCCTAACATGTACCCCGAGTCTAAACACCCCTAATCTGTCCCCCCTACACCACCACCACCTACTTTATACTTATTAACCCCTAAACCACCTCTCCCCGACCCCACCGCAACTAAATAAAATATTTAACCCCTAAACCGCCGCTCCCGGACCCCGCCGCCACCTACATTATACCTATTAACCCCTAATCTTCCGCCCCCTATACCGCCGCCACCTACATAAAGTTATTAACCCCTATACTGCCGATCCCGGACCAAGCCGCAAATAAATTAATTGTTTAACCCCTAAACAGCCACACCCGGAGCCCTCCGCCACCTACATTACATTTATTAACCCCTAATCTGCCCCCCCTACACCGCTGCCACCTACAGTACATTGATTAACCCCTAATCTACCCCCCCTACACTGCCGCCACTATATTAAATGAATTAACAACTAAACCTAAGTCTAACCCTAACACCCCCCTAACTTAAATATTATTTAATTTAATCTAAATAAATATTCCTATAATTAAATAAATTAATCCTATTTAAAACTAAATACTTACCTATAAAATAAACTCTAAGATAGCTACAATATAACTAATAGTTACATTGTAGTTAGCTTAGGGTTTATTTTTATTTCACAGGCAAGTTTGTATTTATTTTAACTAGGTACAAAAGCTATTAAATAGTTATTAACTATTTAATAGCTACCTAGCTAAAATAAATACAAAATTACCTGTAAAATAAATCCTAACCTAAGTTACAATTACACCTAACACTACACTATCATTAAATCCCGGGGTCCGGGATCGGCAGGATGGGGGTTAATAACTGTATGTAGGTGGCGGCGGTATAGGGGGCGGCAGATTAGGGGTTAATAGGTATAATGTAAGTAGCGGCGGGGTCCAGGAGGGGTGGTTCAATATATTTATTATAGTTGCGGCAGGGTCCAGGAGCGGCGGTTTAGGGGTTAATAAGCTTATTTAGGTGTGGGGGCTCCGGGAGCGGCGGTTTAGGGGGTAAAACAGTATAGTATAGTGTGGGTGCTTAGTGACAGGCTAGCAAGAAAGCTGGGAATAAGCCGATGAGCAGCGAGATCGATGACTGTTAGTTAACAACAGTCCTCTGCTCATCGCACCATACTTGGTGCGCAGATTTTTGACAGCTTTCTTGATAAATTTGGCGAACTTATTCAGGTCCGCGGCCGCGATGTTAGGTGAGCTTAGGCGAGCGTATTGGGGCCGGCGAATGCAGGTAAGTAGACAACTTGATAACTAGAGGCCATGGGGTGAACCATTGACAATAGGCATTTATATGCAGCCACCAATCAGCAGCTAGCACCCAGGTACTTTACTGCTCTTGAGCTTACCTAGATAAACCCTTCAACAAAGCATAACAAGAGAAGGAAGCAAATTAAATAATAGAAGTAAATTGGAAAGTTGTTTAAAATTGTGTGATCTGTCGGAATCATGAATGCCTAATTTTGACCTTACTGTCCCTTTAACCAGAGCACTGAAGTTGCAGTAATCATTCTAGTGTAAATTGTGATTGCACTCAAGCATTCACATTTATTTTCAACTTGTAATACGCGCGTAATTTAACTTGTGCGCAAATTGCCACAAAACCCCAATATCGCTTGCGTGAAAATGATAGAGCGCCACTCGTAATCTAGTTTGCGGACTTAAGAAAGTAACAAGCATTCACATTTATTTTCAACTTGTAATACGCGCGTAATTTAACTTGTGCGCAAATTGCCACAAAACCCCAATATCGCTTGCGTGAAAATGATAGAGCGCCACTCGTAATCTAGTTTGCGGACTTAAGAAAGTAACAAAATGCTTTTTGATTTATTTTGATTTTCAGTGTAGCTGGCAAGGATCAGGTAAGCTAATCATTTTGGCATTCCAGAGGAAAACAGATCATTCTATTACCATATTCGCATCAGACCTAGCTTTACAGTTAAGATATTATATTAGGTTTACAGGAATTATCCTATGAAAACATTTGTGACTATAAAAGGTCATGCAGAATTGATTACCTTACCTGATTAAAAATAAAAATAATACTGTTTTAGGCGGGTTTACAATGTCATTTTATTTTAATGTCAGCTCATTAGAGCTTGGCATTTTTGCACTTATCATTCTGGATCTCTATGGTCTAGATCGCTGGTTTTCAAACCTGTTCGCAGTCCTCCCTAACAGGCCAGATTTTCAGGATTACCTTTGGATGAGAGCAGGTAAAATAACCATGTTTACTAATCAGATGATTATTTCACTTGTGTTCTAGTTCAGATATCCTCACAATAAGGCCTGTTAGGGATGGCTAAGGGCAGGTTTAAAAAACAGTGGTCTAGGTTATAAGTGGACCTAAAATGGATGCAGTATGGAACACTAACCTCACAATTCAATTCCCATGATTCAACTTTAAAATGTATTTCCAAAATGTGCACAATCTTTTTCTATAGACACTTTCTGAGGCAGTAGCTCTAACTGAGCATGTGCAACAGTGCACAGTATAAACGTATATGCATTTTGTTTATTAGGAAATGGCTAAATCAAAGTGCTATTGCATTGTCTTTTTATTATGTATTTCTCAATGGTGCAATTCTTCTGTTTTTAAACAGACGGGAACGCTACATTGTTTCTTTCATGATTCAGATAGAGCATGTGCTTTAAAACAACTTTTCAGCTTACTTCTACTATAAAATGTGCTTCAATCTCTTGGTATCCGTTGTTGAAGAAGCAACAAGGTCCTGCTGGGATCTAGCAGAACACATGTAGTAAACCAATGAAAAGAGGCATTTATGTGCAGCCAAAGCAGTTAGCTCCCAGTAATGCATTACTGCTTCAGAGCCTATCTAGTTATGCTTTTAAACTAAGGATACCAAGAGAATGAAGCAAATTTGATAATGGAAGTAAATTTGAAAGTCGTTTACGATCACATGCTGTCTGTCCATATCCCTTTATGGGTGATTTAACACGGTTGGCTCACAGTATATTTTGCTTCAATACCTTTTGCCTTTTGATCTGCTTATACAAGTGGATGGTTAATATTTATTACTCGAGCAGTGTTATGGTACGTGGGAAAGCCAATAACAATAGACTTTTATGTGCTGCCACCAATCGGCAGCTAGCTCTCAGCTCCTGAGCCTACCTATGTATCCTTTTCAGCAAAGGGTACCAAAATAACTAAGGCCTAGATTTGGAGATTGGCGTTAGCTGTGAAAACCAGCGTTAGAGGCTCCTAACGCTGGTTTTAGGCTAACTCCGGTATTTGGAGTCACTCAAAAAAGGGTCTAACGCTCACTTTTCAGCCGCGACTTTTCCATACCGCAGATCCTATTACGTCAGTTGCGTATCCTATCTTTTCAATGGGATTTTTCTAACTCCGGTATTTAGAGTCGTGTCTGAAGTGAGCGTTAGAAATCTAACGACAAAACTCCAGCCGCAGAAAAAAGTCAGTATTTAAGAGCTTTTTGGGCTAACGCCGGTTCATAAAGCTCTTAACTACTGTACTCTAAAGTACACTAACACCCATAAACTACCTATGTACCCCTAAACTGAGGCCCCCCCACATCGCCGCAACTCGATTAAATTTTTTTAACCCCTAATCTGCCGACCGCCACCTATGTTATCCTTATGTACCCCTAATCTGCTGCCCCTAACACCGCCGACCCCTGTATTATATTTATTAACCCCTAATCTGCCCCCCACAACGTCGCCGCCAGCTACCTACAATAATTAACCCCTAATCTGCCGACAGCAAAGCGCCGCCACCTACATTATAGCTATGTACCCCTAATCTGCTGCCCCTAACACCGCCGACCCCTATATTATATTTATTAACCCCTAATCTGCCCCCCTCAACGTCGCCTCCACCTGCCTACACTTATTAACCCCTATTCTGCTGAGCGGACCTGAGCGCTACTATAATAAAGTTATTAACCCCTAATCCGCCTCACTAACCCTATAATAAATAGTATTAACCCGTAATCTGCCCTCCCTAACATCGCCGACACCTAACTTCAATTATTAAACCCTAATCTGCCGACCGGAGCTCACCGCTATTCTAATAAATGGATTAACCCTAAAGCTAAATCTAACCCTAACACTAACACCCCCCTAAATTAAATATAATTTTAATCTAACGAAATAAATTAACTCTTATTAAATAAATTATTCCTATTTAAAGCTAAATACTTACCTGTAAAATAAATCCTAATATAGCTACAATATAAATTAGAATTACATTGTAGCTATTTTAGGATTAATATTTATTTTACAGGCAACTTTGTAATTATTTTAACCAGGTACAATAGCTATTAAATAGTTAAGAACTATTTAATAGCTACCTATTTAAAATAATTACAAAATTACCTGTAAAATAAATCCTAACCTAAGTTACAATTAAACCTAACACTATACTATCATTAAATTAATTAAATAAAATACCTATAATTACCTACAATTAAACCTAACACTACACTATCAATACATTAATTAAATACAATATCTACAAATAACTACAATGAAATAAACTAACTAAAGTACAAAAAATAAAAAAGAACTAAGTTACAAAAAATAAAAAAATATTTACAAACATAAGAAAAATATTACAACAATTTTAAACTAATTACACCTACTCTAAGCCCCCTAATAAAATAACAAAGACCCCCAAAATAAAAAATGCCCTACACTATTCTAAATACTAAAGTTCAAAGCTCTTTTACCTTACCAGCCCTGAACAGGGCCCTTTGCGGGGCATGCCCCAAGAAGTTCAGCTCTTTTGCCTGTAAAAAAAAACATACAATACCCCCCCCAACATTACAACCCACCACCCACATACCCCTAATCTAACCCAAACCCCCCTTAAATAAACCTAACACTAAGCCCCTGAAGATCATCCTACCTTGTCTTCACCTCACCAGGTATCACCGATCCGTCCTGGCTCCAAAATCTTCATCCAACCCAAGCGGGGGCTGGGGATCCATCATCCGGTGGCTGAAGAGGTCCAGAAGAGGCTCCAAAGTCTTCATCCTATCCGGGAAGAAGAGGCGATCCGGACCGGCAACCATCTTGATCCAAGCGGCATCTTCTATCTTCATCCGATGACGACCGGCTCCATCCTGAAGACCTCCAACGCGGACCTATCTTCTTCCGGCGACGTCCAACTGAAGAATGACGGTTCCTTTAAGGGACGTCATCCAAGATGGCGTCCCTCGAATTCCGATTGGCTGATAGGATTCTATCAGCCAATCGGAATTAAGGTAGGAATATTCTGATTGGCTGATGGAATCAGCCAATCAGAATCAAGTTTAATCCGATTGGCTGATCCAATCAGCCAATCAGATTGAGCTCGCATTCTATTGGCTGATCGGAACAGCCAATAGAATGCGAGCTCAATCTGATTGGCTGATTGGATCAGCCAATCGGATTGAACTTGATTCTGATTGGCTGATTCCATCAGCCAATCAGAATATTCCTACCTTAATTCCGATTGGCTGATAGAATCCTATCAGCCAATCGGAATTCGAGGGACGCCATCTTGGATGACGTCCCTTAAAGGAACCTTCATTCGGCTAGTAGGCGTCGGTAGAAGAGGATGTTCCACGTCGGATGGAAGATGATGGCTCCCGAAGAAAGAAGATTGAAGATGCCGTTGATAGAAGACTTCATCCGGATCATGGACCTCTTCAGCTCCCGCTTGGATGAAGACTTCATCCGGATCATGGACCTCTTCAGCTCCCGCTTGGATGAAGACTTCAGCCGGATCATGGACCTCATCAGCCCCCCGCTTGGGCTTGGATCAGGACATCGGAGGAGCTCTTCAGGACGGATCGGTGAACCTGGTATGGTGAAGATAAGGTAGGAAGATCTTCAGGGGCTTAGTGTTAGGTTTATTTAAGGGGGGTTCGGGTTAGATTAGGGGTATGTGGGTGGTGGGTTGTAATGTCGGGGGGGGGTATTGTATGTTTTTTTTACAGGCAAAAGAGCTGAACTTCTTGGGGCATGCCCCGCAAAGGGCCCTGTTCAGGGCTGGTAAGGTAAAAGAGCTTTGAACTTTAGTAATTTAGAATAGGGTAGGGCTTTTTTTTATTTTGGGGGTCTTTGTTATTTTATTAGGGGGCTTAGAGTAGGTGTAATTAGTTTAAAATTGTTGTAATATTTTTCTTATGTTTGTAGATATTTTTTTATTTTTTGTAACTTAGTTCTTTTTTATTTTTTGTACTTTAGTTAGTTTATTTCATTGTAGTTATTTGTAGATATTGTATTTAATTAATTTATTGATAGTGTAGTGTTAGGTTTAATTGTAGGTAATTGTAGGTATTTTATTTAATTAATTTAATGTTAGTATAGTGTTAGGTTTAATTGTAAATGTAATGTTGTAATTATTTTAACTAGGTAACTATTAAATAGTTCTTAACTATTTAATAGCTATTGTACCTGGTTAAAATAAATACAAAGTTACCTGTAAAATAAATATTAATCCTAAAATAGCTACAATGTAATTATAATTTATATTGTAGCTATATTAGGATTTATTTTACAGGTAAGTATTTAGCTTTAAATAGGAATAATTTATTTAATAAGAGTTAATTAATTTCGTTAGATTAAAATTATATTTAATTTAGGGGGGTGTTAGTGTTAGGGTTAGACTTAGCTTTAGGGGTTAATCCATTTATTAGAATAGCGGTGAGCTCCGGTCGGCAGATTAGGGTTTAATAATTGAAGTTAGGTGTCGGCGATGTTAGGGAGGGCAGATTAGGGGTTAATACTATTTATTATAGGGTTAGTGAGGCGGATTAGGGGTTAATAACTTTATTATAGTAGCGCTCAGGTCCGGTCGGCAGATTAGGGGTTAATAAGTGTAGGCAGGTGGAGGTGACGTTGTGGGGAGCAGATTAGGGGTTAATAAATATAATATAGGGGTCGGCGGTGTTAGGGGCAGCAGATTAGGGGTACATAGGGATAATGTAAGTAGCGGCGGTTTACGGAGCGGCAGATTAGGGGTTAAAAAAAATATGCAGGGGTCAGCGATAGCGGGGGCGGCAGAATAGGGGTTAATAAGTGTAAGGTTAGGGGTGTTTAGACTCGGGGTACATTTTAGAGTGTTAGGTGCAGACGTAGGAAGTGTTTCCCCATAGCAAACAATGGGGCAGCATTAGGAGCTGAACGCGGCTTTTTTGCAGGTGTTAGGGTTTTTTTCAGCTCAAACAGCCCCATTGTTTCCTATGGGGGAATCGTGCACGAGCACGTTTTTGAGGCTGGCCGCTTGCGTAAGCAACTCTGGTATCGAGAGTTGAAGCTGCTTTAAAAATGCTCTACGCTCCTTTTTTGGAGCCTAACGCAGCCTTTATGTGGACTCTCAATACCAGAGTTATTTTTATGGTGCGGCCAGAAAAAATCCGGCGTTAGCTTTTCGGGTCGTTACCGACAAAACTCCAAATCTAGCCGTTGGTTAATATAAGTTGCTCAGTTGATACAAATCACTCAATTGATACAAGTTATCTCAAACAATTTCAATAAGCAAGCATATATTTTGTCTTTAAATGTTCCGTGTAAAAAACAGAGAATGAAGCCAAAAAAAAAAAAGGAAGAAAAAAAAAGAAAAACAGAATGAAGCCAAAAAAAAAAAAAAAAAAAGTTATTAAATTTGATGATTACACTAAGCACTTTTTATAGTGTATTCAATCATATGCACTTTGCCCAAAAGTTTTTTGACTTTCTGTGTCTTATATCAAGGCCAAATTTCCATATCCACAGATTTAACACTCTCAGTATCTGTGCAGTTCCTTTGTTAAAAGTACGTTTAACGGATATATTAATAAATTCCTTTTTGCAAAGATAAATATTACATGCAGAGTCCAAGCCTCTTAGTTGAAAAATAAGGTTTACAATACCTGTTGTCTCCTGATAATAGAGAGTTCCTCACTCAATTTTCAAATATTGCTTCTCAGCAGTTCACTTGGTCACAAGCTGTTGAGTGTTTGGCTACCAGGAGCTGTTACTCACCAATCAGCTTTAAGGTTGTGTAGTGCGCGCACTGTTTGAATCCGGTGCTTTAAGCTCCTACCGCAGTTTCTCCATACAGTTGTTTCTTTCCTTATAGTGTTAAGTAGTATTTGTGGTTATGGGAGCAGCCAGGGAAACACTTTCAATTGTCTTTCGTCAGATAGAAACAAACAGACAAATTTTCCAATAGTTTGTTTTTTTAATCTGTATTCTTTGGAGCTCGGGTGTTTGATCAACGCGTGTCGGCTCTCTGTGAGCCTTTGTCAAGCTACCTAATTAACCCCTTCACTGTTAGGCCTAATACAAGTGTGGTGCGCAGCAGAATTTAGCGGCCTTCTAATTACCAAAAAGTAATGCCACAGCCATAAATGTCTGCTATATCTGAACAAAGGGGATCCCAGAGAAGCATTTACAACCATATGTGCCATAATTGCACAAGTTGTTTGTAAATAATTTCAGTGAGAAACCTAAAGTTTTTTTAAAAGTTTGTGAAAAAGTGAACTTTTTTTTTGTTTGATTGCATTTGGCGGTGAAATCGGGGCATGAAATGTACTAAAATGGGCCTAGATCAATACTTTGGGTTGTCTACTAAAAAAAATATACACATGTCAAAGGATATTCAGGGATTCCTGACAGATATCAGTGTTCCAATGTAACTATAGCTAATTTTTGGGAAAAAAATGGTTTTGGAAATAGTGCTACTTGTATTTATTGCCATATAACTTGCAAAAAAAGCAAAGAACATGTAAACATTGGGTATTTCTAAACTCAGGACAAAATTTAGAAACTATTTAGCATGGGTGTTTTTTGGTGGTTGTAGATGTGCAACAGATTTTGGCGGTCAAAGTTAGAAAAAGTGTGTTTTTTCCATTTTTTCATTATATTTTATTAAAAAAATTATGGTAAATTATAAGATATGATGAAAATAATGGTATTTATAGAAAGTCTATTTAATAGTGAGAAAAACGGTATATAATATGTGTGGGTACAGTAAATGGGTAAGAGGAAAATTACAGCTAAGCACAAACACAGCAGAAATGTAAAAATAGCTCTGGTCCTTGAGGGAAAGAAATTGAAAAAAGGCCTTGTCCTTAAGGGGTTAAGCTAAAACCTAATGTAATCATGGGGAAGTGTTATCCTAAGGGCTGAATTAATTCCTCAGAGACTTCCCCTTGTGGACCTTATTCTCTATTTAAATGCAGGAAAGAATTCCTATTTTCATTTGCAGGAATCACGTTTGATATCTTACCCCACAAAACACTGTTTCCCTCTTCTTTCCCATTTAATTGACACTTGCATACACACACACTTACACACACATTGAAGCATATACACACGTAAGCACACATACACACAAGCACGCACTCAAGCACACATCCGCACATGCATACACACTCGAGTACACATACACAAAATACTCAAGTACACATACGGAAGCACATGCACACTCAAGCATACATATAGACACACAAGTATCCATACACAGAAACACACAATTGCATGAATACTCAAATACACAAACACACTGAAACACATGCACACTCAAGCACACATACAAGAAATCATGCATAATCAAACACACACACACATACATGCATGCATACTCAAGCACACATACACAAACACACATACACAACTATACACACATACAAATATATGCATACTCAAATACAAACATGCATACACACTCAAGCACACATTCACAAAAATGCATACACATCTATGCACACACATACATGCAGACTCAAATACACACACTCATACACACTCATGCACACATAAACAAACATACCCAACTATACAAACACATTCACTTAAGCACACAAACACAAATGTGCACACACTCAAGCATGCATATATACACAAAAAACATACACCCACATTCGTACTCAAGCTCACATGCATACAAACACACACATTAAATTTATACTAAATTTATACTAAATGTATATGCACAAACACATACATTGCATAAAAATGTAAATACTTTAGTGATGCATCCAATAAAATGGAAAGCATTTGGGGAATGAAAGGTAGCAGAGTCTCCTGTAATGGAGTTAAGGGATGAGCTGACAGGCTAGTGAAAATCCCAGTGCAGTGTAGTAGTAGCAACAATGTTGCAAAGTGAGGGGAGGTCTTAGGCTTACCACATATAAGGGAAGTTCTGGAACAATCTGGCCTCTTCCACCTGGGATTTTCAAGAGGAAAGTTTCTGTACCATCCTTCAAAAGATGTCTAGGTCTAAGAGAAGTGCTGCGGTGCCCCTTCGCTTCAGGGAGTCCCCTAGGAGATCCTTGAGGAGTGCTGCTGGAATAGAGGAAAATGATGAGTATGTGGTGCCATAGATAAGGCCTGTATCTTCAGTTATTACACCCAGTGATGCTGTAGCAAGTTCACCATCCCCTGAGACTGCATCCGCCAGGCCTGTTACTGCTATGGTTGCAGGACAGGCGGATGCAGGGAGTATAGGCCCCTCAAATCTGGATTTGGCACTAGAGGCAGGCCTGGGGGCTCTAACAGCCTCCGGGATGTCTCAAGAGGCGGCGGCGGCAGCGGCAGTGGTGGGCATGTTTAGGGCCCTCACGGCCGCCGTTTTGCCTCCGGTTGTAGCTAGGGTTGAAGCGGGGCCTAGCGCCCCTCACGATCCACCAATAATGCCCCTTTTAACGCCGGGGCCTAGCGCCCCTTATATGGCAGGGCCTAGTTCCTCACATGGGCCTGGTCCTATCGTGACCCATCATCCGGCCGGGCCTCCCAGGCCCAGCCCGGATGCCACATTGGTGGCGCAGAGTGCCGCTATTGTGGGGCCTGCGGGCCGTTACCCTCTTACCCCCACGATTACTACATTGGTGGCTCAGTCGGAGCCCGCTACTTCCACTGCGGGCTCCGGTTGCGGCCTTGCGTCTGCCGCGCCTACTTCCGGTCAGCCTCAGGCTGCATGTGACGTCACTTCCGGCGGCGCGGCTGTGGGGCGGCCGGAACAGGAAGCGGTGGGACGCGTTCCAGGGGCCAGGAAGAGGCCTAGCCGGGTACTCTCCACAGGTGAGGGGGGAGTATCCGGCCGGCCCAGCTCTGCTGCACAACACTCTGCAGCTTCGGGCAGGGCGATTAGGGCCACACCACTTCAGAGGGGGCGCGGCTTGCAAAGGGGGAGGCTTTTGGGTACCAGAGTGACAAGACAAGCATATGGGAGAGCTAGAAGCGCATTGTTGGGGCGCCAGTGGGCAGGCAGGGGAGGTGCAACTAGCGCTTATGCGCCCCAGCTAAGAGAGAATGTGTTGGAGGAAGACAGACAAGGGGAGTCATTGCAGCAGGGAGTCGCAGGGGTGCAGGGGGGCTCAAGGGCCATGCATACAGGTGATAGAAAAGCAACCACTGTCAGGGAAAGCAGAGTCAGGGCTGCAGCCAATGTCGCAGGGTCAAGGTCCTGGAATGAGCGGAGTGGGGATATGGATGATGTAGGGGCAAGAGGGGTTCAGATTGGGCCTGGGCTCAGCACTTCTACCCCGGTTAGGGGAGGAAGCCAGGGGGGTCGCATGGCTGGCCTGGATACTCCCCTCTTGTTTGTCTCTCCCCCACAGGACACAATGGCTGCGGCGCCAGTGGCAGAGAGCTCCAACACAGCAGGAGCCGGATCATCAGTTCAACCTACAGGTGGAGGAACAGCGGGAGCTGCACCCGGAACATCAATGCCGTCCACATCTGCAGTTGGTGAGAGAAATTTACTTAATTTGTCACACGTCCTTGACACTGACTACAGCACTGATTCTCACTCAGATGGGGGGAGGAAATTAGGGCTAAATAGCAAGGGGCAGCGCCGCATGTTCAAAATGTTAAAGCTGCTGGTGGAAGAGCGTAATCAAGCGAAAGGTTTAGGCAGCGCGGATCGAGTTTTGCTGCCGGCAGGGCAGAGCACAGCAGCGGCCTCCACGGGTAGCGCTGCAGGAGGTGACGCAAGACATTACAATTAGCGCTAGGAAGGTGGCTCTACAGGGGGACTCTTACCCCTGTAAAATCCACTGCTTGCACGCGCACCTCAAGCCAAAGACGGTGCAAAAAATTAGAGATCATAAGTATGTAAATATGTTTGAGCTGTCGCTGGAAGCGCAGCGTGACAAAGAGCGTAGTGAGGATGGATGGGACTGGACCAAAAAAGATCCAGCGCCCGGATACATTTGAGGAGTGGGGGCGGTGCTTCAGAGTATTCTCCTCATGTTACATAGAACAGAGGTCAGAGGCTGCTGTTGATGTAATCAAGTATGCGGAAATTATAGAATGTATCTACAATAGATACGGGGAAGGCATGTGGAGGGCCTATGATAGTGAATTTAGGAGGAAAATGGTCGGAAACCCGGTTCTGAACTTTGGGGTGAAAGACTTGGATTTGTGGTCCTTGCTCATCCCAGAGAAAGGGGGAGTAGGGGGATCGCTGCTACGGGCAGGGCCACCTAGAACACAGAACCTGGTTAAGCGTCGGGGTAGAGAGTGTTGGAAGTACAACGAGAAGCAGTGTGACAAAGGGGCTTCCTGCTTTTTTCGTCATGCCTGCATGTACTGCAGCGGACAACACCCGGGATTCGAGTGCCCCAAGCGCAGGGACGGCTAAGGCAGGGGGGTCTGGACAAAAGAGCACCAACACCCCTGAAGCTGGACGCCATTAAGCCTTGGCTGGTGGCTGCCAATCTCTTGGCGGGTATTGGCGAAGGGTTTAAAATACCAACATTGGGGTTGGTAATTGGGTCCGTCTCGCATAAGAATTTAAAACCGGCTTATGAAATGCCGGGGGAAGTAAGGGCGAAATTGGGCAAGGAAATTGCTCTGGGGAGGTTTGCGGGTCCATTTCAGCAACCTCCCATCACTGACCTGGTTATTTCCCCGCCAGGGGTGGTTCCAAAAAAGGAACCGGGGAAATTTCGCCTGATACAGCATTTGTCTTATCCAAAGGGCGGGTCTGTAAATGATGTGATAGACCCTATGATAAGCTCGGTGACCTACCAATCTTTTGACTAAGCATTGGAAATGGTAGTGGCGGCGGGTCCGGGTGCGCTGCTCGCCAAAATGGACATTGAGTCCCCTTTCGGCTGCTCCCCATACACCCATCATCGTTTTGGCTGATGGGGTGTAAATTTGAGGGCAGTTATTTCATTGACAAATGCCTGCCCATGGGTTGCTCGCTATCGTGTGCATACTTCGAAGAATTTAGCTCAATCTTACATTGGGCTATCGTGGCGGCAGCTGGCGGGGGAGTGGTCGCCCATTACCTGGGCGACTTCTTGCTGGTTGGCGGGGCAAATACCCGCGAGTGCGATCGGCTAATCGCAGTAATGCGGGGATTAATGGCAAGATTTGGAGTACCACTAGCGGAGGAAAAAACACAGGGCCCCTGTACAAGACTCACTTACTTGGGGATTGAGATTGACACTGCTGCAAGGCTATGTCGTCTTCCGACTGACAAGGTGGTAGCCATGCTCTCAGCTGTGCGCAAAGTGATGGCGGTGAAGAGCATGCCACTGAGGGAACTGCAGTCAGTACTAGGGTTAATCAATTTTGCATGCAAAATAATACCTATGGGCCGCGTATTTAACAGGAGGATGGAGGCTATGCTTTCCACTCCTCATACTAAGGTTGTGGTGTCGGTGGACATGCGAGAAGACCTACGGGTATGGGAGCGTTTCCTGAGAGATTTTAATGGAATGCTGCTTTGGCGTGCTCCTCGGGTTTCCAGTCAGACAGTGCACCTGCTGACAGACGCAGCTGGGGCAGCTGGTTATGGCGCTTATCTGGATGGACAATGGAGCGCCGAGCCATGGCCACCATCCTGGGTCCAAAGGAGCCTTACCAGGAACCTAACACTCCTGGAGCTTTTTCCCATAGTTGTCGCTATGGAGCTCTGGGGGTCGGATCTGAGGGACCACTTTATCGTGTTTTGGACGGACAACGCTAGCGTTGTGTTTGCAATAAATAGATTGTCCGCCTCATAACCCGTAGCGGTTAGGTATTTGCGCCAGCTGGTGCTGAGGTGTTTGCAATGCAACGTTCAATTCACTGCTAGACACGTCCCCGGGGTTAACAATACCCTGGCGGACGCACTCTCAAGGTTTCAATGGAAGCAATTTCGCAGACTGGCCCCTAATGCAGCGGCAGTTCGCTTACCTTTTTCCCATTCTATTTGGCAGTTGGCGGAGCATGGAGGTCCGTAGGGCACCTCGTGAGGGCATCTTTGGCACCGAAAACTTGGAAAGCTTATTCGCAGCACTGGGGTGAGTGGGTAAGTTATTGTCAAGAGCAGGGCACAGGGGCAGGAGTAGCCCATAGGGATCTGTTCTTGAAGTGGCTAGCAGATAGGAACAGGCAGGGAATCTCTAAAGGTGCTATAGCAAACAGGATAGCGGCCATCTCCTTCTTCTGCAATATGTTGGAGTGGCTCAACATCACTAAGGGATTCCTGGTGAGGCAGGTGATTAAAGGTTGGGGCAGACTCGAGGGCAGATCCAAAGATGCCCGTGAACCAGTGACGTTGTGCAGACTATCCAGGCTGCTCGACGCCACCGGGGGAGTTTGCGTAGAACCTGGAGGAAGAGAGCTGTTTCAGTGCGCTTTTTCTCTGGCATTTTTTGCTGCGCTTAGACCGGGGGAGCTGGTGGCTGCTTCAAAGGACACGGCTAATTCATGAATGCAGCTGGCTCATGTTAAATGGGCGGGAAATAATTTGCTACTGTTTATCTCGCACTCTAAGACGGACCAGGAGAGGAGAGGGATCTGGTTGACTCTGATTCCTTCAGCCTCGGGTGCCTGCCCAGTTTTGTTGACGAGGTCTTACATCCGCAAGGTCCAGCTCAGTTTTTGGTGCACTCTGATGGATCTAATCTTTTTAGGTACCAGTTCGCAGCGGTGCTTAAGAAGGTAGTGCAGCAGGTCTGGGGACATGTAAAATCACTCCTCATTCCTTCTGGATAGGGGCTGCTACCAGTGCTGCAGCACTGGGTTGGAAAGGGGAACACATCCAGAGGTTGGGCAGGTGGAGATCACAATGTTATAAGTCTTATGTGCGCCCGCCAGCGGAGGCTTAGTGGCTAGGGGCATGGTGTTAATATATCAGGCGTCTTTGCAGTTATCTGGTTGTGTTCTTCATTTTTGGTTCAGTCATTAACTATGTAATCCTTTTTTTAGGTGTGGCTACAGGTCCTACCCGAATCTGGATCATAGGGCATTCTTACGTGCACTGGGCGGCACTGAGAGCTCATTCTCTTCCCGAGGGGCAGCAGTTGGGTCTTCCGACGTCAAAAGCATCAATTCGGTGGTTGGGCCGTAGAGGCTTACAGTGGGATGGTTTGCCTGCCCTCCTCCAGAATGCTAGACATAGATGGGGACAGCCCCACATCATCCTCCTCCACATGGGGGGGGAACGATATAGGGAGTGCACCAGCACTGGACCTCATCAATGCGATGAGGTCAGATGTCAGGTGGATCTGTACCATGTTTCCTGGAGTTAGGTTGGCTTGGTCCAACATAATTCCCCGGTTGCGTTGGAGATTTTTTCCCACACCTAGAGTAGCGTATAGGGTAAGAAAGAAAGTTAATAGGGAGCTGGGTAGAGCTGTGCTAGCCGTAGGGGGTTTTGTGGTCCGCCACGAACTGATCTCAGCGGACAAAAAAGGGCTGTATCGCCCGGACGGAGTGCACCTGTCCGATGATGGGCTGGCAATCTTCCTGGCGGACCTCAAGACGGATTTGGTTAGTAATATTTAGCGGGTGGTGGCAAGAGCCCGGTTTTGGGAGTGCCTGTCTCTTGTGGCGGGAGGTCGTAGCAATCAACAAGTGAGGGCGGAGTCTGCAGATGTGACAGTCGGGCTAATGGGCGGGGGTGATGTCCTCAGGTCGTGACCTGGGGGGCCCCGCCCCATGGGTCTGCTGGTTGAAGATCCTTTAGGACGTCCGTGCAATTCCACAACATCTGGCTGCAACCTCTTGTCATATGGAGCTAATAGTATCATTTTACTAGGCCTCGAATGCCGCCACAGGTTAAATATTTGAATGACTTCCGTTGAAGGCAAGTTAATCTTTGTTAAGAAATATGACCATTGTCATGGTTTTAAAACCCAGCTATATGTGTTGTGTGTTTATTTCTTAGAGTAAGTAGTTATTTTAAGTGGTTTTGTAAGGGGTTGGAACTACCAAATACAGCATCAGCCCTTAGGGGAATGAAAGGTAGCAGAGTCTCCTGTAATGGAGTTAAGGGATGAGCTGACAGGCTAGTGAAAATCCCAGTGCAGTGTAGTAGTAGCAACAATGTTGCAAAGTGAGGGGAGGTCTTAGGCTTACCACATATAAGGGAAGTTCTGGAACAATCTGGCCTCTTCCACCTGGGATTTTCAAGAGGAAAGTTTCCCTCCCTCCCAGCCCCTTTATTTGTTACTGAGTTGTGTTAACTCAACGTTTCATGGCGTCATTCAGGCAGATGGCTTCCCGGACGGGTTGCTGGTCCTTAGATGCGAAAGGCAAGGAGGGGGTTAGTTGACCTAGTCTTGGTAAGACCTTAGCTGTAATTTACTTGCTTCCTGGTTGCGCATTGCTGCAAGGCTTTGCCATACCAGCGCCTTAGAGGTTGAAGCGTTTTTCTATGAAACACTTATCTCCTAGTGGCGGGAGTTCGTAGCCATCAACAAGTGAGGGCGGAGTCTGCAGAGGTGACAGTCGGGCTAATGGGCGTGGGTGATGTCCTCAGGTCGTGACCTGGGGGGCCCCGCGGGTCTGCTGGCTGAAGATCCTTTAGGACGTCCGTGCCTATTAGACGGAATGGGGTGGGGCCACATTTGCGGACCACCCTTGGCATTTGCAATTCCACAACATCTGGCTGCGACCTCTTGTCATATGGAGCTAATAGTATCATTTTACTAGGCCTCGAATGCCGCCACAGGTTAAATATTTGAATGACTTCCGTTGAAGTCAAGTTAATCTTTGTTAATAAATATGACCATTGTCATGGTCTTAAAACCCAGCTATATGTGTTGTGTGTTTATTTCTTAGAGTAAGTAGTTATTTTAAGTGGTTTTGTAAGGGGTAGGAACTACCAAATACAGCATCAGCCCTTAATAGTTTCTGAGATTTTGATATTTTTTCCTTTTATACAGATTTATCTTGGATACCTATTAGTTAGGGATGGGCGAATGTGTTTATATTCAAATTTGAATGTTAAAACAAATGTTATTGTAGAAATTCGATTTACATAATTGAATGTTGATAAGAACGAATATTCTTAAATATTCTATAATCGAATGCTATTTACAGTTTTCAAATGTCACTTTCAAATGTAAAATATGAAATTTCGAATGTAACATTCAATTTTATACAATTCAGAAGTTCAACAGTTCATATGGTAGGGAATTTAGTAAATAGATACATAATCAATACAAATATATCAATTTGAATGTTTCTATTTTGAATATTGCATTTTATGAATACTACATTTAAAGAAAGCATTAGAAATGCTACTACAAATTTATAAATTCATTTTTTTTATATTTGAATATTGCCTAATTCGAATCGAATTATTAGAAATCGAATAATACATTTAAAGAAAACATTAGATACTATTACATTAAACGGAAGTTAGAATGTTGTACAAACATTCAAAATTCAAAACAAACTACCAAATGTGTTAAAATTCGTTTCATTTTTCGAATATTGCGAAACATTGGCCCATTCCTACTATTAGTCACCTAATGGTGCAAAACTTATACAAGACAAACTTCTCAACACAGACAGGGAATTCAGGCTTCAGTAAAGGCATTATGGTGTCTCATACATGCACCTAAATGTTTTCAGTAATGCCTCCCCTGATTCACCTATGCCAGACAGAGGGTTTGCTGCTGCATTTGAAAAAATAAAATATATCTTGTTTTTTTTCTTCTCATATAACCAATGCATTTGATAAAATGTAATATCTGACATTCAATGTCAGTTAATAGCAATATGGGTACCAAAGCAATACCATTACATTTTAATTTACTCCTCGACTCTTGGATATAATTCTCAGAAGTCAAAAGCAATATCGTTTATATGTTCTAGTTTTAGAATTATAGGGCAAATTATTGCCTGAAAGAACCATATTTTCAAAATTTTCAATAACATAGCAAGGATGATTATAATTTGCAGCACTAATTACATAACATTACTTCTCATGTATCTTGGTAACCAATACTAAATTACATTTTTTTTCAACCTGCATCATATCATGGCTTCACGAACCTCAGAATGGTATTGTCTGTTTAAAGCGATAGAAAGGTCAAAATTGAAATGTTCTTGGGTGCTTTTCAATTTTAAAGGGACAAAAAAAAAAAAATCTATACTTGTCTCCCATTTATGTTTCAAATGCTACTGGTAATGTTGTGCAATGTAACCAGCATTCGAAGCATGAGTGGTATATAAATGTTAAAGTGACATGAAACCTCATTTTTTTTCTTTCATGATTGATAAAGCATGCAATTTTAAAAATTTCCAATTTACTTCTATTATAAAATGTGCTTCAATCTTTTGTTATCCTTTGAAGAAGGAGCAGCTATGCACTACTAAGAGACAGCTGAACACATCTAGAGAGCCAATCACAAGAGGCAAGTTTGTGCAGGTATGAATCACCAGCTAGCTACCAATAGTGCAGGATATGTACATATTGTTTTTTCAACAACATATATCGAAGAGAACAAAGTACATTTGAAAATGAAAGTGAATTTAAAGGGACAGTCTACACCAAATTTTTTCTTATTTAAAAAGTTAGATAATCCCTTTATTACCCATTCCCTGTTTTTGCATAACCAACACAGTTATATTAATATACTTTTTACCTCTGTGATTACCTTGTATCTAAGCCTTTGCAGACAGCCTCCTTATCTAAGTGCCTTTGACAGACATGCAGTGTAGTCAATCAGTGAAGACTCCTAAATAACTTCACGGGAGTGAGCACAATGTTATCTCTATGACACATGTGAACTAGCACAGTCTAACTGTGAAAAACTTTCAAAATGCTCTGAGCTAGGAGGCAGTTTTCAACTGTCTAGAAATCAGTTTGAGCCTAGCTAGGTTTAGCTTTTCAAAAATACCACCAAGGGAACAAAGCAAATTTGATGATAAAAGTAAATAGGAAAGTTGTTTAAAATTGCATGCCCTATCTGAATACTGAAAGTTTAGTTTTGACTAGACTGTCCCTTTAATAGTGTCTTAAAATTGCACGCTGTATCTGAATCATGCAAGTTTAATTTTGACTTTCCTATTCTTTAAATTAAATTTGAGCATTGGTAACTTTTATCTGTGCAAGCATTTAGTAAAAATGCTCCTAATTTTATTTATGTTTATTTCAGTTCTAGATATTATGTTCCTTTATATTCTTAACAGGACACTGTACTATAAAATGTCTTTCCCCTTGAAGCCCCCTGTAGTAAAAGGGAAACTGTACCCAATTTTTTTCTTTTGTAATTCAGAAAGAGCATGCAATTTTAAGCAACTTTCTAATTTACTCCTATTATCAATTTTTCTTCGTTCTCTTGCTATCATTATTTGAAAAAGAAGGCATCAAAGCTTTTTTTTGGTTTCAGTACTCTGGACAGCACTTTTTTATTGGTGGATGGATTTATCCACCAATCAGCAAGGACAACCCAGGTTGTTCACCAAAAATGGGCCGGCATCTAAACTAACATTCTTGCATTTGAAATAAAGATCTATGTTAATTATCTTCCTGCGCTAAAGACCAGTGTCAGTGGTTCTAAAGCTAAAACTGTTGAGGTGAAACGGAAATGTAAATAATAACTCTAGAAAATGAATTTTATATATAAACAGATATTCTTTTATTTGATATTGTAAAAGTTGATTAAAAAATACTCTTTGGCTCTTTAAAAAATGAATTTATATTAAAAGCTGATGATATAAAATTTTATCTTATTTTCAGCAAAAAATGACAGAGGCAAAAAGATAAACAGTAGATATAGTAAGTATACAGAACAGATAAAGTTAGTATACACAGCAGATATAGTTAGTATACACAACAAATATAGTTAATATAGTTAATATAGTTAATATACACAACAGATATAGTTAGTATACACAGCAGATATAGTTAGTTTACACAGTGGATTGGAGAAACATAAAATGTTAGTCGACGAAAATATGGGGTAAAATGTGTAAGCTAAAATGTGTAAGCTAAATAGCGATTAAAAAGGGATATGGGTAAGAAGGGATATGGGTAAGAAAACACCTTATTGCATATGATAGGCAGTTTTCTGCACTTGTGCAAAAAAGCAAACTATATTAGGCTTTAGGGAATGTTTAGCAAGCCTGAGTATATGAAAATAAACATATATGAAAATATGAAAATAACCATATAAAGATTGGAACATGAAAATGGAACAAAGTTTGTAAAAAGTTCTTTTCTGTGCACAGGTAAAGATTTTGGCATATGAGAATGTTTTGCGGATGAAAATTTTAGTGCCGTCTCTTTATAGTGAGGGTACCTTGTATGATCAGATTAAAGTTCGTTCAGTTATCCAATCTTGGTATACAATTAGGAATTTTTCCGGTGTATTGGTAAAACCAGGTTACCTTGAAATGCTTATTCCGAAGGAAGCATCTGATGGTTTGTAGATGTAATGCCTTATCTGTTTCTTTCCTTAATGATAAAACCAGGTTACCATTAAGTTTTTTGAACAGCATACAGGCCTGATGTAACGTGGATGTGACGCTTTATCCCGCGTCTGGAGGCAGGGTAATTCTCGTCCGGTCTTTTCCTTATTAGTCGGCTGATGGTGGTAGTCTGACGTCACAGACTACGGTGGCTCAATATTGCCAAAAAGAAGTAACGAGTTTCGGTCGTGGACCTTTCTCAAACTTCTGATTTGCTCATTGTCCATCTTGCTCTTTTTATAGCAGAGCTTGTATCCTAAAACATGTAAGCACCTCCTTACTTAGAGGGCGCCACAATAGCGTGATATCGTCTGGAATGCAGGTATAGATAAAAGTAGATATTATGCTTACCAGATGGTGTGGCACTGTACTGTGACCAGTGCAAGAGAGCAGGCTAGCACTTAACAGTGGCTAGTACACTGTAGGAGTCAGGCTCCAAAGGCACTTGCTCTGGTTGCAACTTGGTGTTTATCTCCTGATGTCTGGACTTCAGGTGCTGCAAAGGAGTGATCTTATGTGTGTTGTTCAGTGGGTATATATGAACCACAACACAGACAACTTCAAATAAAAATATATATAATATATAAAAATATATATAATATATAAAAATATAAATATAAATATATAAATACATTATTCCTATATAATGTATTTATATATTTATATTTATATTTTTATATATAGCAAATAAGACATATGTTGAACTTTTAGTCCTCTGATGGACGTCTAGGGATTTAATATGTTCCACACTAACTGTCAATTGAAGACAATATATAATACATTTCAGTATAATAAGACTATAAATTTTAAATTACACGTTTTTAGTATATATATAGGCTCAATGAACCGATTTTTTAATGATACCCATAAATATATACATATAATAATACCCCCTCTATAAACTATTATGCAAAACCACCCTTTTTATATATATATCAATACCATAGCAGACTGTAATGGACATATTATATTTTCATTCCAGTACCCTGCAATATA
The DNA here is from genome assembly GCF_027579735.1 of Bombina bombina. NCBI lineage: Eukaryota > Metazoa > Chordata > Amphibia > Anura > Bombinatoridae > Bombina > Bombina bombina. The sequence goes on along the minus strand of NC_069502.1, from coordinate 899,347,081 downwards.
TATTTTTTCTATATTTTTTTCTTTTTTTCTTTTATCATTATTTAGTATGTAAAAAAAGTTTTTTTGTAAAGTTTCTAGCCTTACGTGAAAAGCCAAAATTGTCTTCGGCTTACAAGCAATGTCGCCCTCAGAACAGCGAAACCCCTAAGGCAAAAAGAAAACTCTTTTCTATGCTCTTTTCCCCACTCGTAAAATATAGCGCACATATCTGTGTAAACAAATGTATACATTTTCTTCTACACTCAGCTTTTCAAATGTTTGTTTCTGTGTGTTATACCATATATGATATATGGCAATTAACTATGAACGAAATTTGCCACTTTCCTACATATGCATAAAGTTAACAATAAACTAAGTAAGGAGGTGCTTACATGTTTTAGGATACAAGCTCTGCTATAAAAAGAGCAAGATGGACAATGAGCAAATCAGAAGTTTGAGAAAGGTCCACGACCGAAACGCGTTACTTCTTTTTGGCAATATTGAGCCACCGTAGTCTGTGACGTCAGACTACCACCATCAGCCGACTAATAAGGAAAAAGACCGGACGAGAATTACCCTGCCTCCAGACGCGGGATAAAGTGTCACATCCACGTTACATCAGGCCTGTATGCTGTTCAAAAAACTTAATGGTAACCTGGTTTTATCATTAAGGAAAAGAAACAGATAAGGCATTACATCTACAAACCATCAGATGCTTCCTTCGGAATAAGCATTTCAAGGTAACCTGGTTTTACCAATACACCGGAAAAATTCCTAATTGTATACCAAGATTGGATAACTGAACGAACTTTAATCTGATCATACAAGGTACCCTCACTATAAAGAGACGGCACTAAAATTTTCATCCGCAAAACATTCTCATATGCCAAAATCTTTACCTGTGCACAGAAAAGAACTTTTTACAAACTTTGTTCCATTTTCATGTTCCAATCTTTATATGGTTATTTTCATATTTTCATATATGTTTATTTTCATATACTCAGGCTTGCTAAACATTCCCTAAAGCCTAATATAGTTTGCTTTTTTGCACAAGTGCAGAAAACTGCCTATCATATGCAATAAGGTGTTTTCTTACCCATATCCCTTCTTACCCATATCCCTTTTTAATCGCTATTTAGCTTACACATTTTAGCTTACACATTTTACCCCATATTTTCGTCGACTAACATTTTATGTTTCTCCAATCCACTGTGTAAACTAACTATATCTGCTGTGTATACTAACTATATCTGTTGTGTATATTAACTATATTAACTATATTAACTATATTTGTTGTGTATACTAACTATATCTGCTGTGTATACTAACTTTATCTGTTCTGTATACTAACTATATCTACTCTTTATCTTTTTGCCTCTGTCATTTTTTGCTGAAAATAAGATAAAATTTTATATCATCAGCTTTTAATATAAATTCATTTTTTAAAGAGCCAAAGAGTATTTTTTAATCAACTTTTACAATATCAAATAAAAGAATATCTGTTTATATATAAAATTCATTTTCTAGAGTTATTATTTACATTTCCGTTTCACCTCAACAGTTTTAGCTTTAGAACCACTGACACTGGTCTTTAGCGCAGGAAGATAATTAACATAGACTTTCACTTATCAATATCATCTGGGGATTTTTGATATCAACCTGTGTACTTTGAGGTGATCTTTTCAGCGCTCTCTCTCTCCCTCTATACATTTTAATTTGAAATAAAGATACCAAGAGAATGAAGAACATTTGATAATAGGAGTAAATTAGAAAGTTGCTTAAAATTTCATGCTCAATCTGAATCACGAAAGAAAAATTTTGGGTACAGTGTCCCTTTAAGTAGATAAAATAAAAAAAAAAAATATTTTTGCAATATTCATATTTAATAAATTGTTTAACTGTGTATGTACTGTATTATTATTATTATTATTATTATTATTATTATTATTATATTACATATATCACATTCCAATGTTCTGCACATACAGAATTTGTTCTATGTATTTTTAAATAGATATTCCTATATATATATCTGTATATATCTGTATTTATCTACATATAATTATTTATATATACTAACCCGAATAAATAGATATTCCTATATATATATCTGTATATATCTGTATTATCTATACCTACATATAATTATTTATATATACTAACCCGAATGTGCTGAAAGTGTAATTTGTTTGGTAGAACAAATAGTCCTGTGGACATGTATTTTTGACAATCAAATGTTGATAAGAATGAAAATCCATTAAAATGTGTTATTCAAATGTTATTTCTGGTTTTAGAATCTTACTTTCTTGTTTGAATGTTCATAATTAGATTGAATAGACACATTGAAATTTCAAATGTAACATTTGATTTAACAAATACTATTCAGAAGTTAAATAGTTCATGTGGTAGGGAATTTAGTAAATTGATACATAATAGATACAAATATATCAATTTGAATGTCTCTATTTTGAATATTGCATAATTAAAATATTACATTTAAAGAAAGCATTAGAAATACTATTACATTAAACAAATGTTAGAATGTTGTATAAACATTCAAAATTAATAACGAACGAATGAATATGTTAAAATTTGTTTAATATTTTGAATATTACATCCCATCCCCATCCCCACTCAATATATTGTGCTGCCTGAGTATGAGAATGAAATTAAATCCCGCCCACCCCGTAGTAGCATTACTGATTAGCCTATCAAACTACTAGGCTGTCCACTGACCTTACTAAGGGCTAGATTACAATTGAGGCACAAACGGTTTTGCGCTAGTTAAATTGCGTTTTTGTGAGCCATTTTAATTTTGCTGATATTACAAGTGGAGCGAAAACACTTCAAAAATACATTACAGATTACACTTATACTCTATTACCCTGTCTATTAAAAAATATTTAAGAAAAATGTTGCACAAAAAGTTATAAGGGCTCAAAGATATGAGATCTCGAGTGTTAGAAAAAAAAGACAGACAAATTGCTGTAACATTGAGACACATTGCTAAAGATGTATTTGTTTGTATATAGATATGTTTATACAAGTGTACATATAAACACATTAATATATATGTACACACATATAGACATATATATATATATATATATATATATATATATATATATATATATATATATATATATATATATATACATTATATCCCTTTGCCATTAAGCAGATAAAAACATGATACAACATATTTATGCAATATTTATATTTAATAAAGATTTAAACTATGTTTTTACTGTAAATATTTCACATTTACTAACGCGAATATGCTATGTTGTTTGCGCAATGGGTGTTTGGTTTTTTTTCAACAGTTTTTTTTCCATTGACTTCTATGGGGAATGCGAAAAGGCGATGGAGTTTTCTCCATTGATCTCTTTGGGGGAGTACTTGCATGCGCACGTGAAAACGTAAGTTTGGTTACTGGCGCTATTCAGGTTAACGCTAGCAAAAAATAAGTTTTTTTGGGAACTTGTAATACGAACGCAACCAAAAAAAAAAATCAAATATAAAAATACTAGCGGAGTTTACCCTTATGCAAAAAAAAAAACTACAGCGCCACTAATCTAGCCCTAGGTCTGCCTGCATACCTGCATGCAACTAATGCTTATGCACAAATGCACAATAACTGGGAAGGTAGTTAGGGGCATATTCACGTGTCCCAACTTGAATATTGTTCCTGACCAGTTCAACGACTTCAACCATGGAGTTACAGAAGTGGTCTGAGTCTAACAATGACAAAGGGGTCACATGATACATTTCTGTCTACCTTCACTGCCTGTAAAATGAATCGTATATCTTGGCAGAGTTAAAGGGATATTAAACTGCTGGGCACAACTAAAGTAGCATGGTTACTACTCACTTTACTGGGATTTTTTTCCTCCTATGCGTGTAGCTCTCTTCAAAGCCATTCTCTTATTTTAACCTTTTACAAGTGCTGGTTACTACTGAAGCTCTGGATCTTTACACTGGGAACCACCATCTTGCACTTATAAAGTATTTGTGTTTCCTGTGACAGAAGTAGTGCACATTCACCTATCAGTGACATTGTTGTCTTCTTGACAGACCAAATCTTGCACTTTATTTCCGGGTTCACAATACAGAACGGGAGCAGTGACTGCATTTCTCTATATAATTCTAGAAGGCTTTTAATATTTCTTTAACCCCTTAAGGACCATAGCACTTTTCCATTTTCTGACTGTTTGGGACCAGGGCTATTTTTACATTTTTGCGGTGTTTGTGTTTAGCTGTAATTTTCCTCTTACTCATTTACTGTACCCACACATATTATATACCGTTTTTCTCGCTATTAAATGGACTTTCTAAAAATACCATTATTTTCATCATATCTTATAATTTACTATAATTTTTTTATAAAATATGATGAAAAAATGGAAAAAACACACTTTTTCTAACTTTGACCCCCAAAATCTGTTACACATCTACAACAACCAAAAAACACCCATGCTAAATAGTTTCTAAATTTTGTCCTGAGTTTAGAAATACCCAATGTTTACATGTTCTTTGCTTTTTTTGTACATTATAGGGCAATAAATACAAGTAGCACTTGCTATTTCCAAACCACTTTTTTTTTAAATTAGCGATAGTTACATTGGAACACTGATATCTGTGTTAAGGGGTTAATTAGGGAGCTTGTAGGGAGCTTGTAAGGTTAATTTTAGCTTTAGTGTAGTGTAGTGTAGTAGACAACCGAAAGTATTGATCTAGGTCCATTTTAGTATATTTCATGCCACCATATCATGCCAAATGCAATCAAATAAAAAAAATCATTAAATGTTTCACAATTCTAGGCTTCTCACTGAAATTATTTACAAACAGCTTGTGCAATTATGACACAAATGGTTGTAAATGCTTCTCTAGGATCCCCTTTGTTCAGAAATAGCAGACATGTATGGCTTTGGAGTTGTTTTTTGGTAATTAGAAGGCCACTAAATTCCGCTGCACACTACACTTGTATTATGCCCAGCAGTGAAGGGGTTAATTTAGGTAGCTTGTAGGGTTAATTTTAGATTTAGTGTAGAGATCAGCATCCCACCCCCTGAACCCTCCCTGACCCCCCTCAAACAGCTCTCTCTACCTTTCCCAAACTCACAATTGTCACCACCATTTTAAGTACTGGCAGAAAGTCTGCCAGTACTAAAATAAAAAGCATTTTTTATTTCATTCAATTGAATCTGCAGTGTTTGATCCCCTCTTAGCCCCCAACCTCCCTGATCCCCCCATACAGCTCACTAAATCCACCCCCTCTACCTATTTACTGCCAGTACCCAGTTTGACCCCAAAAATATCTGTGGTTTTTTTTTTATAATAGGGTATTTTCTGTAGTGTAGCTGCCCCCTCCTCAACATTCTACCTCCCTCCCCCTCCCAGATCCCCTGTCCAACAGCCAATATGTCCCCACCTAGACATCAATGCAAAAAACTTTGGCCGCATAGATCGTTATTTCACTGCGCGTGTGCACACGCATGCGCACAACCGCCCACCCACGTGTCCCCCGGTCATTTGCGCCTACTGCCACTAGATCGATGTGCCTCCCACCTGCTGCTCCCACCAATGATCGGCACCATCAATGCCCGATGCAGAGAGGGCCACAGAGTCTCTCTCTCTGCATTGGGGGCTTCAAAAAGAGATTACAGTGATTCCTCAGTAGCGAGGCATCACTGCAACCCCTTGAAAGTGGTTGGAAGCGATCGGGATTGCTTCCAATGCTTGAAAACCCTGAGGACATGCAGGGTACGTCCTTGGTCACTAACTGACAATTTTTGTAGGATGTACCCTATATGTCCTTGGTCCTTAAGGGGTTAAACTGTGAAAAAAATACAAAAATATAATTATGCTTTCTATTGTGAGATCTAATCCAAAGTGTAAGGTGCAGCTGTCAAAAAGCCGGTAACATCAGTGATCTGTGAAAGTGCACTGCTTCTGTCACAGGATGCAACAATACATGCGTACCAAGATGGAGGTGCCAAGAATAAAGATACAAAGCTTTAACAACTAGCTTCTGTAATTGTTTAAAATAAGAGAAAGGCTTTAAAGAGATCTGTATGTAAAGTAGATAAAACAATAATGAAGGTCCCTTTAACTCCATAGCCAATTAAGATGTAAATATACAATATGCGGTACTTTACTAATTGTATATATATTATTATCGGTTATTTGTAGAGCGCCAACAAATTCTGCAATGTCAGGGCTGCAGAAAGCTCCAGCATTCTCGGCTGTTAAGTTACAGCTGACAGGTGGAGTTCCTGAGCTCTAGGCATCTGCCCGCATATGGAACAAGAGCACAATCGTGCTCTACTTCCATATGAAGGCAGATGCCAGATTGTTACAGACGGTGACACTGTATTGGTCACCGTCTGTAAGGATTCTCTGCTGGTGCCGGGGGAGGTGTGGGAGGGAATCCAGGAGGTGGGTGGGCGGTCCAGCAGGGGTGGGGGGAGGAAGTTGGGAGGCCAAGGAAGTAGGATGATCCTACTTTAAATAAAGGGAGAGGGAGGGATAGGGAGCTACACTACAGAAAAAAGGTGGGGTGGTGGGCTGTGGATCACTACACTACAGAAAGTTTTAAAAAGTAAAACAAAATAACATAAAAAAAGGTTTTTTATAGGTACTGGCAGACCTCTGCAAGTAACTAATATGGCGGGCACTAGTCAGAGGGGGGAGGGTTAAAGAGCTGTTTGGGGGGGTTAGGGAGGTAGGAGGGAAAGGGGGATCCTACACTGCAGAAAGTATAAAAAATATATATTATATTACATACGCTGTCAGCATTTATCATTGCAATGCAGCCCCCTGCAGATTTGCAGATTGGTCGCTAGCAGGGGGTGTCAATCAACCCAATCGTATTTGATCGGGTTGATCTCTGTCTGCGGCCTTAGAGCATGCGGAAAAGTTATGGAGCAGCAGTCTATAGACCGCTGCTTCATAACTTCTGTTTCCGGTGAGCCTGAAGGCTCGCGCGGAAACAGGGGCAACAAACTCCATATGGAGCTTGATAAATCGGCCCCTATGTCTTAACTTCAAATGAGTAGTAGATTTTTTCTGACAAATTTCAAAGTTATTTCTATATCCACTACCCCTGTATCATGTGACAGCAATCAGCCAATCACACATACATATACAATTATTCTATGAATTCTTCACATGCTCAGTAGTAGCTGGTGACTTAAAAAGTGTAAATATAAAAAGACTGTGCACATTTTTGTTAATAGAAGTAAATTGGAAAGTTGTTTAAAATTGCCTGCTCTATCTGAATAATACAAGTTTAATTTTGACTTGAGTGTCCCTTTAAGTACCATGAGTGGCAGCTGCATTTCACATGTTGCCTATACTTCTATGCATTACAAATAAAATAAAACCCAGAAAAGCAGTGACATTGAACATGTACCAATTTATGTGATACTGGCGGCCAAAGAAAAAATATATACTGGCAGTCATAGAAGGTTTATTAAAGCACTGCTTTGTGTATTAAATGTAGCTGCAGGGACAACCTGTGTTTTATTACTAGCTGCCATATGGATGTAAAAATTCTGTTTTATGTGTTTTCCTGGCAGTCATGGGGGGGGAGTCAAATCACATTTGTTTGTGTTAGTGGCAGGTAAACATTAATTATTTTGTTACTAGCAGCCAAGGGGATACAATCACTGCTCAACTGTGACAAACACATATGGTTGTGGTTTACGGTGTGACTTAAAGGGAAATGAAACCCACTTTTTTCTTTCATGATTTAGGTAGAACATACAATTTTAAAAATCTTTCCAGTTTACTTCTATTATCAAATGTCCTTCATTCGCTTGGTATCATTTGTTGAAAGAGCAGCAATGCACTACTGGTTTCTAATTGAACACATGGTTGAGTCAATGACAATCTTTATATATATATATATATATATATATATATATATATATATATATATATATGCAACCACCAATCAGCAACTAGAACCTAGGTTATTTGCTGCTCCTGAGCTTTCCTAGATAAACCTTTCAGCAAAGGATAACAAGAGAATAAAGCAATTAAAATAATAGAAGTAAATTGAAAAGTTGTTTAAAATGGTATGTTCTGTCTAAATTATGAATGTCTAATTATGAGTTTACTGTAACTTTGACAAGTTACCCTTCTACCCACCCCAGCCCTGTCATCTGCAGGTCGTCTGGCATTTTAATGGAGGGCAGATGGTAACCCTAAATATCTTCAGGATTATGATTATTATTTTTAAAATGGTGGCTCACTCCCACATTATTTTAAAACTGGTGGCTCTCATCAAAAGGTGATACAAAATGGGTGCATATGCTGATATCAGGAGCAAAGCTTAAAGGGGTAATTTCCCCTCATGCCTTACCCATATATTTAATGGATATTAGTGAATATCAAGAACTAAATTTATACCATATAGTGAATAAATAATATATGTTATATTCAATATTTTAAGCATTATACGCAAAATGAAATTGTAGATTACTCATTATAAAAAAAATGCTTAAGCTTTGCAAACAAATTCCTACTGTGTGATAAAGGGTCTTATTTGCAGTATACTCATTCTAATTCTGAACCCTGTTGAACTCTATTTTGCTGTAAACACCAGTCAGTGCTCTCAGTCACAACACATTCACTGAACAAGTTCAAATGTAATAGGTTTAAATAAAATGCACTATCTGGCTTTTAGCTGCCAAAAACAAATCATGGAAAAGGAGAACTGTGTAATACTGTTTAAACAGAAGACATTTGCTGTAGATTAGATGCTAATCACACGTTCTTAGCTCAGAGCTTATATCTGCACTGTCTGGATAAATTATATGCGACTTGTCTGTTTCCTAATAGCAATGCAATGCTGTCCTGCTTCTGCCTGCTTGTCTAACCAGTACATTTCACAAACAGGACTAGATTACAAGTGGGGCATTACTGTTAGTGCAGGACACGATAAGCAATATTCTGACAGTGCTAACTAGCGCATTTATTACAAGCTGAAAGTAAACGGCTGCACTCAATGGATTAGCGCGCGTGAAGACACTTGGCGACATGCGCAAAAAACAGCATCGGCAAATTTTATCTAGCAGACAACGTACGTGCGTAGATTTTTACTCCCATAAACTAACATAGAACTGGTATTGCCAGTCCGTATCACAAAGGCAGCGCATTGACTTACGCATGCAGAATGGATGTATTTTACTCCATTTTCAGTGCACCACACATAAGCAGGGGCAGCAACCCTGGCGCACAGTAAAAAATCACCGTAACTCCCTGGAAACCTTAACAAACATCTAACGCATGTGCAATACCAACCCCTAATCTGCCATCCCCTCGCATCCCAATAACTAATAAAATGTATTAACCCCTAAACCGCCATTTCCCAACAATGCAAAGTACCTAATTAAACTATTAACCCTTAAACCGCTATCCCCCCACAATGCAAAATTAACCCCTAAATTGCCATCCCCCACAACGCAAGGTATTAAACTAAAAAATAAACCCCCTAACCTAAACTCCCCTAGCTTAAACCCAATAAAAATATACATAGATAAAATTAAAAATATACTAACTAGAATACAAAACAAAAATTAAAAAATTTAAAAATAAATAAAGAAAATACCCTAACATTACAAAAAATAACAAAACCTTACATTATTAAAAATAATTAATCCTAACATTACCAAAAATGTAAACACTAAAATTACAAAAAATAAAAAAAGCTACCATTACAAAAAATAACAAACTAACGGCTAGATTACAAGTCTTGCGTTAGGGTTAAAAAGCAGCGTTGAGAGGTCCCAACGCTGCTTTTTAACGCCCACTGGTATTACGAGTCTTGAAGGTACAGGTGTACCGCTCACTTTTTTGGCTAGACTTGGAAATACCGCAAATCCACTTACGTCAATTGCGTATCCTATATTTTCAATGGGACTTGCATAGCGAGTCTTCCAAAAAGTGAGCGGTAGATCCTCTCCTGTCAAGCCTGGTACCGGATTTTAAAGTCAGTAGTTAAGAGTTTTACACTACAACGCCGTAGCATAAAACTCTTAACTAAAGTGCTAAAAAGTACACTAACACCCATAACCCCTAAACTGAGGCCCCCCCACGGTAGGGTGATCTTCAAGGGGTTAGTGTTAGGTTTTTTTAAGGGGGGATTGGGTGGGTTTTAGAGTAGGGTTGGTTGTGTGGGTGGTGGGTTTTAATGTTGGGGGGGTATTTGTACTTTTTTTTTTATAGGTAAAAGAGCTGATTACTTTGGGGCAATGCCCCGCAAAAGGCCATTTTAAGGGCTATTTGTAATTTAGTGTAGGGTAGGGCTTTTTTTTATTTTGTGGGGCTTTTTATTTTATTTTGTTAGGGGGATTAGAGTAGGTGTAATTAGTTTAAAAATCTTGTAATTATTTTATTATTTTCTGTAATTTAGTGTTTGCTTTTTTCGTACTTTAGATAATTTTATTTAATTGTAATTAATTGTATTTCATTTAGTTAATTTATTTAATTATAGTGTAGTGTTAGGTGTTAGTGTAACTTAGGTTAGGTTTTATTTTACAGGTAAATGTGTCTTTAACTAGGTAGTTATTAAATAGTTAATAACTATTTAATAACTATTGTACCTAGTTAAAATAAATACAAAGTTGCCTGTAAAATAAAAATAAACCCTAAGATAGATACAATGTAACTATTAGTTATATTGTAGCTATCTTAGGGTTTATTTTATAGGTAAGTATTTAGTTTTAAATAGGAATTATTTAGGTAATTGTAGTAATTTTATTTAGATTTATTTAAATTATATTTAAGTTAGGGGGGTTAGGGTTAGGGTTAGACTTAAGGTTTAGGGGTTAATAACTTTATTATAGTGGTGGTGACGTTGTGGGCGGCAGATTAGGGGTTAATAAATGTAGTTAGGTTGTGGCGAAATTGGGGGTGGCAGATTAGGGGGTTAATAAATATAATATAGGGTTCAGCGATGTTGGGAGCAGCAGATTAGGGGTTCATAAGTATAATGTAGGTGGTGGCAGTGTCCGGAGCGGCAGATTAGGGGTTAATAATATAATGTAGGGTTCGGCGATGTCGGGGGCGGTAGATTAGGGGTTAATAAGTGTAAGATTAGGGTTGTTTACACATGTTAGGGTGTTAGGTGTAGACATAACTTTTATTTGCCCATAGGAATCAATGGGGCTGCATTAGGAGCTTTGCACTGCTTTTTTGCAGGTGTTATTTTTCAGCCGACTCTCCCCCATTGATTCTCATGGGGAAATCGTGCGCAAGAACGATTTAGCAGCTCACCGCTAACGTAAGCAGCGCTGGTATTGAGGTGAGATGTGGAGCTAAATTTTGCTCTGCGCTCACTTTTTTGCGGTTAACGCCGGGTTTGTAAAAACCCGTAATACCAGCGCTGTCTGTCAGTGAGCAGTGAGCATAAACTGCTCGTTAGCACCGCACAGCCTCTAATGCAAAACTCGTAATCTAGGTGTAAATTATACAAAATAAAAATGATTATTCCTATTCTAATACCACCATTAAAGAAAAATACACCCCAAAAACAAACACCCCAAAAAAACTAAACAAATCTAGAAATGAACTACCAATAGCCCTTAAAAGGTGCCTTTTGTAGGGCATTGCCCTAAAGTTAACCGCTCTTTTGCTAATAAAAAATATTTTTTTAGTTACATGTGCAATATACTGGAGTAAGTTACTGGAGATGCCAGAAATGTGTCGTTGCGCACATTTCTGAACCTTGCCAATTATTCTGACTTAGGCCAGTATTTCATATTGCGGCGTGTGTTTATGTGATTTACCCGATGTACGAGGTGAACTTACGGGCAACTTGGGTTTCAGCAGTTGCGCTGAAAAATACACAACATTTGTGATCGCGCCCCTAGTGTGGTGTAAGGGTTAAAAAAAGTTCACCAAACACAACATAAATGCTTTAAAATAAACTATTAGACTCATATACTGTACACACTTTCTGATAAAAGTATTTCATGCAAATATTAATTTGTTTATAAGGGTTAAATGGATTTGGTATATGACAAAGTATTTCACTGGAAACGGCTATAATGTATATAGATATGTAAATACGATCACTGGATGTTACCCACGGCTGGCAGCCGTAAATCCTGGGATATCCAAAAATGCAGGCAGACCCAGGATTTCCTCAATCACCTTTATTCAGCAAGGAAAGGCTAATTTCCAAATGTTTCACCTTTCCTTGCTGAATAAAGGCGATTGAGGAAATCCTGTGTCTGCCTGCTTTTTTGGATATCCCAGGATTTACAGCTGCCAGTCGTGGATAACATCCAGTGATCGTGTATACATATTTTCTGCAGAGCACCAGGTGATTGAACTGTTGTAGTGTGCCGTGTCCCTGCATCTATCTAGATATATAAATATGTATATGTGTGTATATATACAAGTAGAATATGCCACTAACCAGTAGTGGCATAAGCTCTGGAACTAATCAAGCTCAAAGCTAAAGGGGAATACACAATTCTAAATATAGGTATAGATACTATGTATAAATGTAAAATAAATAAATTATATATACATGTGCAGTAATATATATATAGAATAAAATCCTATAAAAGAATTCCAAAATGAAATATATATATATATATATATATATATATATATATATATATATATATATATATATATATATATATATATATATATATATATATATATATAAAAATAAAAGAACAAGAAAAATGTTTGAAAGTAATATAATAATAAGTAAATAGAAAAGCACCTTAGATATTCCCAAGAAAACTATCCAATTATGAGGATAGTGTATAGATAGAGAAATACAATGTAATCATATAGCACATACACTTGGGCTCCCTAAAATTTCCCCCATATCTCCTTTGTATTCTATGGCCTAGATTTGGAGTTCGGCGGTAAAAGGGCTGTTAATGCTCCGCGGGCTTTTTTCTGGCCGCACCATAAAATTAACTCTGGTATCGAGAGTTCAAACAAATGCTGCGTTAGGCTCCAAAAAAGGAGCGTAGAGCATTTTTACCGCAAAAGCAACTCTCGATACCAGAGTTGCTTACGGACGCGGCCGGCCTCAAAAACGTGCTCGTGCACGATTCCCCCATAGGAAACAATGGGGCTGTTTGAGCTGAAAAAAAACCTAACACCTGCAAAAAAGCAGCGTTCAGCTCCTAACGCAGCCCCATTGTTTGCTATGGGGAAACACTTCCTACGTCTGCACCTAACACTCTAACATGTACCCCGAGTCTAAACACCCCTAGCCTTACACTTATTAACCCCTAATCTGCTGCCCCCGCTATCGCTGACCCCTGCATATTTTTTTAAACCCCTAATCTGCCGCTCCGTAAACCGCCGCCACCTACGTTATCCCTATGTACCCCTAATCTGCTACCCCTAACACCGCCGACCCCTATATTATATTTATTAACCCCTAACCTGCCCCCCACAACGTCGCCGACACCTGCCTACACTTATTAACCCCTAATCTGCCGAGCGGACCTGAGCGCTACTATAATAAAGTTATTAACCCCTAATCCGCCTCACTAACCCTATCATAAATAGTATTAACCCCTAATCTGCCCTCCCTAACATCGCCGACACCTAACTTCAATTATTAACCCCTAATCTTCCGATCGGAGCTCACCGCTATTCTAATAAATGGATTAACCCCTAAAGCTAAGTCTAACCCTAATACTAACACCCCCCTAAATTAAATATAATTTAAATCTAACGAAATAAATTAACTCTTATTAAATAACTTATTCCTATTTAAAGCTAAATACTTACCTGTAAAATAAATCCTAATATAGCTACAATATAAATTATAATTATATTATAGCTATTTTAGGATTAATATTTATTTTACAGGCAACTTTGTAATTATTTTAACCAGGTACAATAGCTATTAAATAGTTAAGAACTATTTAATAGTTACCTAGTTAAAATAATAACAAATTTACCTGTAAAATAAATCCTAACCTAAGTTATAATTAAACCTAACACTACCCTATCAATAAAATAATTAAATAAACTACCTACAATTACCTACAATTAACCTAACACTACACTATCAATAAATTAATTAAACACAATTCCTACAAATAAATACAATTAAATAAACTAGCTAAAGTACAAAAAATAAAAAAAGAACTAAGTTACAGAAAATAAAAAAATATTTACAAACATAAGAAAAATATTACAACAATTTTAAACTAATTACACCTACTCTAAGCCCCCTAATAAAATAACAAAGCCCCCCAAAATAAAAAATTCCCTACCCTATTCTAAATTAAAAAAGTTACAAGCTCTTTTACCTTACCAGCCCTGAACAGGGCCCTTTGCGGGGCATGCCCCAAGAATTTCAGCTCTTTTGCCTGTAAAAAAAAACATACAATACCCCCCCCCCCAACATTACAACCCACCACCCACATACCCCTAATCTAACCCAAACCCCCCTTAAATAAACCTAACACTAAGCCCCTGAAGATCTTCCTACCTTGTCTTCACCATCCAGGTATCACCGATCCGTCCTGGCTCCAACATCTTCATCCAACCCAAGCGGGGGTTGGCGATCCATAATCCGGTCCAGAAGAGGCTCCAAAGTCTTCCTCCTATCCGGCAAGAAGAGGACATCCGGACCGGCAAACATCTTCTCCAAGCGGCATCTTCGATCTTCTTCCATCCGGAGCGAAGCGGCAGGATCCTGAAGACCTCCAGCGCGGAACATCCATCCGGACCGACGACTGAACGACGAATGACTGTTCCTTTAAGGGACGTCATCCAAGATGGCGTCCCTCGAATTCCGATTGGCTGATAGGATTCTATCAGCCAATCGGAATTAAGGTAGGAATTTTCTGATTGGCTGATGGAATCAGCCAATCAGAATCAAGTTCAATCCGATTGGCTGATCCAATCAGCCAATCAGATTGTGCTCGCATTCTATTGGCTGTTCCGATCATAAACTACCTATGTACCCCTAAACCGAGGTCCCCCCACATCACCGCCACTATAATAAAAAATTTTAACCCCTAATCTGCCGACCGCACACCGCCGCCACGTACATTATCCCTATAAACCCCTAATCTGCTGCCCCTAACATCGCCGACACCTACATAATATTTATTAACCCCTAATCTGCCCCCCCCCCTACGTCGCCGCTACCTAACTACACTTATTAACCCCTAATCTGCCGACCGGACCTCACCGCTACTCTAATAAATGTATTAACCCCTAAACTGCCCCACTCCCGCCTCAAAAACCCTATAAGAAATAGTATTAACCCCTAATCTGCCCTCCCTAACATCGCCGACACCTAACTTCAAGTATTAACCCCTAATCTGCCGACCGGACCTCGCCGCTACTCTAATAAATGTATTAACCCCTAAAGCTAAGTCTAACCCTAACCCTAACACCCCCCTAAGTTAAATATAATTTTATTCTAACGAAATAAATGAACTCTTATTAAATAAAGTATTCCTATTTAAAGCTAAATACTTACCTGTAAAATAAACCCAAATATAGCTACAATATAACTAATAATTATATTGTAGCTATTTTAGAATTTATATTTATTTTACAGGAAACTTTTTATTTATTTTAACTAGGTACAATAGCTATTAAATAGTTATTTACTATTTAATAGCTACCTAGTTAAAATAATTACAAAATTACCTGTAAAATAAATCCTAACCTAAGTTACAATTAAACCTAACACTACACTATCAATAAATAAATTAAATCAATTAACTACAAGTACCTACAATTAAATAAACTAAACTAAATTACAAAACAAACACTAAATTACAAAAAATAAAAAAAGATTACAAGAATTTTAAGCTAATTACACCTACTCTAAGCCCCCTAATAAAATAACAAAGCCCCCCAAAATAAAAAAAATCCCTACCCTAATCTAAATAAAAAAAGTTAATAGCTCTATTACCTTACCAGCCCTTCAAAGGGCTTTTTGTGGGGCATGCCCCAAAGAAATTAGCTCTTTTGCCTGTAAAAAAACACAATACCACCCCCCAACATTACAACCCACCACCCACATATCCCTACTCTAACCCAAACCCCCCTTAAATAAACCTAACACTACCCCCCTGAAGATCTCCCTACCTTGAGTCGTCTTCACCCAGCCGAGCACCGATGGACCAAAAGAAGACATCCGGAGCGGCAGAAGTCTTCATCCTATCCGGGCAGAAGAGGACATCCGGACCGGCAGATATCTTCATCCAAGCGGCATCTTCTATCTTCATCCATCTGACGAGGAGCGGCTCCATCTTCAAGACCTCCGGCGCGGAACATCCTTCTTCAACGACGACTACCCGATGAATGAAGGTTCCTTTAAGTGACATCATCCAAGATGGCGTCCCTCGAATTCCGATTGGCTGATAGGATTCTATCAGCCAATCGGAATTAAGGTAGGAAAAATCTGATTGGCTGATTGAATCAGCCAATCAGATTCAACCCCTAATCTGCCGACCGGACCTCGCCGCCGATGTTAGGGGCAGCAGATTAGGGGTACATCGGTATAATGTAGGTTGCGGCGGTGTCCGGAGCGGCAGATTAGCGGTTAATAGTGTAATGCAGGGGTCAGTGATAGCGGGGGCGGCAGAATAGGGGTTAAGGTTAGGGGTGTTTAGACTCGGGGTTCATGTTAGGGTGTTAGGTTCAGACTTAGAAAGTGTTTCCCCATAGGAAACAATTGGGCTGCGTTAGGAGCTGAACGCTGCTTTTTTGCAGGTGTTAGTTTTTTTTTCAGCCCAAAATGCCCCATTGTTTCCTATGGGGGAATCGTGCACGAGCATGTTTTTCCAGCTAGCCGCTACCGTAAGCAACGGTGGTATTGAGAGTTGAAGTGGCGGTAAATATGCCTGTACGCTCCCTTTTTGGAGCCTAACGCAGCCCTTCAGAGAACTCTAAATACCAGCGTTGTTTAGAAGCAGCGCTAGAAAAAAAACACCCGTAGCTAACGCACCCCTTTGGCCGAAAAACTCTAAATCTAGCCGCAAGTTTTTTAAACTAATTACACCTAATTTTTTTTTTAAAACTAATTATACCTAAATTTTTTCTTCCTTAATCGGAATTAAGGTAGAAAAAATCCTATTGGCTGATGCAATCAGCCAATAGGATTGAGCTTGCATTCTATTGACTGATCCAATCAGCCAATTGAATGCGAGCTCAATCCTATTGGCTGATTGGATCAGCCAATAGGATTGAATGTCAATCCTATTGGCTGATTGCATCAGCCAATAGGATTTTATCTACCTTAATTCCGATTGGCTGATAGAATTCTATCAATCGGAATTCAAGGGAAGCCATCTTGGATGACGTCATTTAAAGGGACCTTCATTCTTCAGTTGGACTTCGTTTGAAGAGGATGCTCCGCATCAGATGTCTTGAGGATGGAGCCGCTCCACGCTGGATGGATGAAGATAGAAGATGCCGCCTGGATGAAGACTTCTGCACGTCTGGAGGACCTCTTCTTCCCGGCTTGGATGAAGACTTCTGCCCGTCTGGAGGACCACTTTGCCCGGCTTGGTTGAGGACTTCGGCCCGGTTGGGTGAAGACTTCTCAAGGTAGGGTGATCTTCAAGGGGTTAGTGTTATGTTTTATTAAGGGGGTATTGGGTGGGTTTTAGAGTAGGGTTGGGTGTGTGGGTGGTGGGTTTTAATGTTGGGGGGGGATTGTACTTTTTTTACAGGTAAAAGAGCTGATTACTTTGGGGCAATGCCCCGCAAAAGGCCCTTTTAAGGGCTATTTGTAATTTAGTATAGGGTAGGGCGTTTTTATATTTTGGGGGGCTTTTTTATTTTATTAGGGGGATTAGATTAGGTGTAATTAGTTTTAAAAACGTGTAATCATTTTATTATTTTCTGTAATTTAGTTTTTTTCTTCGTACTTTAGATATTTTTTTTAAATTGTATTTAATTGTATTTAGTTTAGGTAATTAATTTAATTATAGTGTAGTGTTAGGTGTAATTGTAACTTAGGTTAGGATTTATTTTACAGGTATATTTGAATTTATTTTAACTAGGTTGTTATTAAATAGTTAATAACTATTTAATAACTATTCTACCTAGTTAAAATAAATTCAAACTTGCCTGTAAAATAAAAATAAACCCTAAGCTAGCTACAATGTAACTATTAGTCATATTGTAGCTATTTTATGGTTTATTTTATAGGTAAGTATTTAGTTTTAAATAGGAATTATTTAGTTAATGATAGGAATATTTATTTAGATATATTTAAATTATATTTAAGTTAGGGGCGACGTTGGGGGAGGCAGATTAGCGGTTAATAAATGTAGTTAGGTTGCGGCGACATTGGGGGCAGCAGATTAGGGGTTAATAAATATAATGTAGGTGGCGGCGGTGTCCGGAGCGGCAGAATAGGGGTTAATAAAATAATGTAGGTGGCGGTGATGTCGGGGGCGGCAGATTAGAGTTTAATAAGTGTAAGATTAGGGGTGTTTAGACTCGGGGTTCATGTTAAGGTGTTAGGTGTAGACATAAAATTATTTCCCCATAGGAATCAATGGGGCTGCATTAAGAGCTGAAACTAATAAGGTATACCAAAGCGCCAACTATATGAAGGCTGGGTCTGGACCAAATGCAATATTATCAAACGATTACAATAAACAATTTATTGAGTACACAAATAAGTTAAAAACATGGATCCATGTATAAACAATCAAATTTATACAACAATATTAGTTTAATGAATAGTTAAAACAAATAGATATGTAACAGATATAGCATTTAAAATTTTGCAAACATTGCTCTTAAAAATATTCCTAAAAAATTCCAAATTTAGTATAAGGCTCACAACAGAAATTCAACTTTGTGTTTACCACATACACATACACAAATTTATACAGCAATAATAGCCAAATGAATAGTTAAAACAAATAGTTATATAGCGGATATGGCATTTAAAATTGTGCAAACATTGCTCTTAAAAAATATTCCTAAAAAATTCCAATTTAAGTATAAGGCTCACAACAAAAATTCAACTTTGTGTTTACCACATACACATAATAGGTGAAATATATTAGTCAGCTATATAATATTATCTAACCAATAATGTTCTCGATTCTATGCAATGCTCCTAAATATTTCCAATAGTAACTAATGTGTAAGACCTTTAACTCCGTGTTTAACACATACACATTGTCAAGTAAAAAATATTGTGACAGCAATATGCCAATGTTAAAAAAAAATGTGTATCAAAAAAGTTGTGTGCAAAAATTAGTGTACAAGACTTGTTAATGGTCAAAAAAATTAGGTTGATCTTCAAAAATCGTGAATTAAGAAATAAGAGCAAAGATTGTGAAAAATGAAAAACCAAAAATTTACAAAAACATTGTGGTGTGTTCAAATAGTGACTTATATAAATGTAAATAATAGTCCAAAAAATAGTCCAACAGTGAAAACTTAATAGAAAAAATAATCCAACAATAAATTATAATAAGTAGTGTGTGTCTTTAAGAAAAAACAATAATCCTTAAAGTGTTGTGAATCCTAACAGCAATAGTTATGGTGATTTTCCAAGTGTTTTATACTGAATAGCAGTGTCAGTACTTGGCAAATATTTTGCTATAATCCCTGGATGATCCTTCTGTAAAAGAAAGATATGATGGTGTAGATTGTTTTTAGATCAATAGAAAATGAAATTGTGCTTACCAGTCGACGCGTTTCGGTCACAAAGAGACCTTTATCAAGACTCATGAACGCTGCTTTTTTGCAGGTGTTAGGTTTTTTTTCAGCCGTCTCTCCCCCATTGATTCTTATGGGGAAATCGTGCACAAGCACGTTTTACCAGCTTACCGCTACCGTAAGCAGCGCTGGTATTGAGGTGAGATGTGGAGCTAAATTTTGCTCTCTGCTCACTTTTCTGCGGCTATCGCCGGGTTTGTAGAAACCTGTAATACCAGCATTGTCTGTAGGTGAGCGGTGAGGGAAAACTGCTCGTTGGCACCGCACCCCTGTTAACGCAAAACTCGTAATCTAGGTGTAAGGTTCTGTGCAGAAAGTTGCAGGTTACTCTAAAATACTTTTTTGGCTTACTGAATTTAAAGTAAAATTAGACTCCAAGCACATTTTATAAGCATAGTATTGTGGTAATTTCTGGATATGTGCGCAGTGGAAACATTTGTTTTGTTTCGGAACGATTCAGATTTTTTCGAATTTATTTTCGGATCAATTCAAATTTGGATACATTTGAATGTAGTCATTTCAGCTTCATTCGGATTTGAATACATTTGGATGTATTCAGATGTATTAATTTCGGATTCGATTCATAAATTCGGAAGTTTGGAATGTGTTATGTTGATTCAGATGGTTCCAAGTTAAACAAACTAAATTTTTTCACTGTTCTTTCTCACTAAATCTCCCTAAATTAAATTTGTATACTGAATTTTGATTAAAAATTAAATTTTTATACTGAATTGGGATTAGTCCATGGCCATTTGAATGTAACGAATAAATCTGAACTTATTCGTATTTATTTGTTACAAATGCATTCAGATTATTTTAGTTTCATTGCTAGGGTAATTCATACATTTGAATCAATTCTAATCTCCGAATTTGACAAATTTGTCCGAATTTCGATTCGGAACGGAAAAAAAGGCACATGTCTAGTAATTTCCTGCCTCCCTCTAGTCATGGTGCCACCATGTTTAAATCTAGGTTTCAATGCATTCCACTGCTGATGTGTTTGTACACGTGCAGCAACTCTCCTTCAGATATTGACCCTTTTACAAGTGGAGTTAGCAGTCAGTTACTAGTAGAAAACACTGCCTTAACCTTATTGTAGTTTGTAGAAAACAGCCCAGAAGTATATATACTTTAGGAAAGTTCTCCTATATGAAATGTGCAATCAAGCTAAAAGAGACTTCTCTCAGGTCATGGGCGTAACTAGACCTCACTGGGCCCCAGGGCAAAGGCAGTAACAGGGCCCACTATTTCAAGAGCACCCTGTCTGGATGTGCGCAATTAACCAAGGCTGATTAGAAAACCACATCAAGAGAAGCTGCTTCTTAGAAATACTGCCATTATATTTGTATACACTGTGTGCCCTGTTTCGCAGGGAAGAGAGACACACAGGAGGACTGACGTGATACAGATGGAGCCCAGACGCCCATGTGGCAATGCTACTAATTGCAGGTCTCCAGATGGACCTCCTAGATGTGTGGGCCTATTCTCAATTAAGACCTCTGAAACCCCTGTAGTTAAGCCCCTGTCCTAGGTGGTGACCCACCAAAGAACAAACTACTAACCCATTGTTCGTTCCTGGTTGAGCGTTTCTCACGCTTTTTACGTTTTTGGGTAGTTCAATACAAAACAATCATCAGAATTACAGTAATGTGGGGCCAAAGTGTTTAAAATGCAAAATTTCAAGCTAACAATAACACAATGTTAAGTTTAACAGTTTATTAAGTTGTACCATATTTGATGTTATCACCTGTACACTGGTATTATATATCTACTTTCAAATGTCCAATCTTTGGAGAAGGAATAGTTTAGTGAAGTAGACCAATAAGTCCTGTTTCTACTTTTGCATGATCTAGATAAATATTGTCCATGAGATTTTGTACAATACACAATTTTGCATTCTCTACTTACTTCTCTATATATGTACTTATATCTTCTAACCTACTAAAAACTTTCTGTCTTATCAATAGGAAAAATAGGAGGGTCATACTTAGAAGAAAAAAAATAGATCTTTGTGAAAAGGCCAAGAAGAGAAGAAGAGAGAGACAGAGAAGAAGAAGAAGAAGATGGGATGAGAGAGTCATGTGATTTATGTGACCCTGACACTCTTTAAATAAGATTATTACTTGATACAGTTATAGCCATTAGCTTTTAGATTTAATTTAATGTTAAAGTGATGGTAAACGATCTCTAATCTATATTATATGTATGCATTCACTTTCCTTTGTAGATTTTAATCGCATCATTTATTTCTGAATTTTTATTTTATTTTATTTAATATAATTAATTTTATTACCTGTCCGTCAGCATCTTTCCCTCCTCCCACTTAGAATCTTCATTATTCTATTCTATGTCGTTAATGGTGGGTTGATCTATTGAAACGTCACATATTTGGGCGCTGGTAAGCTGAGTGACTGACAGCACAGTTACAAACATCACTCAATGTTACAGGACTAGAGCGGAAGTACACATGCGTGTTTTTTTAATGCGGTTACTCATTGAAAACAGCGAGGCAGCTTACTTCACTTAGGATTTGTGGATTGTGTTGAAAAAAAAAGTACTACAGAGCGGGGACGGTTTTGGAGCGCAGGTGACAGCTGAAAAACTATGTGAAATATAAGTGTTTGTAGTAAGTAATTGAAAAAAAAAATACTTTAATTTTATTTATGATAATCTTTATGATGGCATCTTAAAAAAATACATTGTTTACCATTACTTTAAGTTCTCTAATATTCAAGTAGTACTTAGATTTCCATTTAATGTATGGTTGTATTTATTCTCAATAAAGGCCAAGATTACAAGTGGAATGCAAAAATATTAGAGTATTTTATGCAGTAACATCTTTTGAGCGTAACCAATAGGGCTTTAATTTTCGGTGAATGTAATATATTAGTACTTGTACAAAAGTCTAGGGCACGCTAACATTTGAATAGCAGATAGCACAGGTGAATTAAATCCCTCACATAATAGAGTTTAAAGGGACAGTCTACACCAGAATTTTTATTACTTAAAAAGATACATAGGCCTCTACTTATCAACGCGTCTACTTTACCTGCCTTCGCCGGTCCAATACGCCCGCCTAAGCTTGCCTACCATCGCCGCGGACCTAAATACGTTCGCCTAAGTTATCAAAAAAGCTGTCAAAAAGCTGTGCACCAAGTACGGGGCGATGAGCAGCGGATTGTGATTGCTATCACTCATCCGATCTCGCTGCTCTTCGGCTTTTTTACAGCTTTATTGACAAGCTGTCACTAAGCGCCCACACTAACTACACTGTTCTACCCCCTATACCGGCGCCCTCGGAGTCCCCGCAACTAAATAAAGATAGTAACCCCTAAACCGCCGTTCCCTGTCCCCGCCACAACTATAATAAATGTATTATCCCCTAAACCGCCGCTCCCGGACACTGGCGCCACCTACATTATACCTAGTAACCCCTATCCTGCCCCCCCTATACCGCCGCCACCTATAATTAAGTTATTAACCCCTATCCTGGCTGAGTATATTCCTAGGATTATTTTAGCAGTGTTGCACAAATTGGGGTTGTAGTAGAGTTGCCCTGTATTAATTATTTGGACTGTTTTGCTGTAAAATAGATGTGTATATATACCTGTAAATCTTTCTCTTATTATTAACATACATTGATTCCTAATAAATTCTTTGGAAATAATGGAGACTCTTTTTAAAGTGTTTATTTCACAATGTGCTTGTATTGGTTAAGTGGATTTACAATAGAGATTTAGTACTAAATTAGAATTATATTTAGTATAAAGTAAAAATATTTTAAACTAATTAAAAACCACACGGTACCGGTGGGGTTTCCCAACAAAACTTTTCATTAATAAAGGAGATCAAACCCATATAATTTCGGATGTGGCACAAGGATCCAAAATATTGCAGTCTTGAAACTTGAAAGATCATGGTCCCACTGTGTCAACTCACCAACCTCCAAATTCTACATCCCTCCCACCAAGTGCAACTGGGGAAATTTCTTCACTGAACCACACGTCTCCAAAAAAACCTGCTACGGATTGGGGCACATGCTTGGGAGCCTAAACCACAGAGAAAGCAACAAGACTTGGATTACACTTCTTAGACTTATCCTGATTGGTATCCTAGGCAAGGACATTGGGACTGAATGTAACCAAGGGCCCTCTGGGTGAACAATGCTGAAGAACACATGCTGATAAGTATCATTGAGTATTTTTATATTTTTGTTGTAGGGTGGTTCGGTTTATATGGTGAAATGTTTCAAACCACCTTAAATGTCTTATACTGTACACATATCTTAGCTTTACATTAGGGTACTTACATAGTCTTGCTTCACACACAATAAACCCATAACTGTTAGGTTATATTTGGAACCTTACATGATATGCTGGTGGTATTATCTAGTAAGCAAGACCCATTACACCTAAACCCAAATACACTTTTACACCATCTTTAGTGTTGTCTGGCAGTTCTAAAAGGCAGTTGACTCTACATATGTTTACACTAATTTTTGTAGGATCTATTACCCCAACAGTTACATGCCAGTTTTTCTTCTCTCTACACATGTTTATACTGTTCTATGTAAGGTTTGCACTATTTTTTTTAATGTGTTTGAACAAGTGTCCCTCAGGTGAATGATGCTGAGGACCATAAGTTAATTGGTAACACTGAGTATTCATATATCTTTGCTATATAGGGGCTTGGCCAATTTGTGGAGAGGTTATGAGTTACTTTGAATGCATGTACACATATCCTATTAATACATCTGGGTACCGACGCAGACATATTTGCAGCGTTTATATATACTCATTTACGTCATCTTTTTTTTATATCCCACAGCCTTTCCCTCTAGAACTATAAGTAGTTGGTCCCCCCTACATTACATTTAGTCCAGCACACCAACAGTAAACATATACCCGATATACCCGGTTATATTTGAAACCACCTACAGCAAGCTAACAGCCTTGCCTGACTTGCCAGACTAGCCAGACTAGGTCTTCTTTTAAACACTTACCGTTACTTACGCCCAGCAAATATTGCTGTCACTCTTAGTAATGTTTGTCAGTTATATAAGGCAGTTGATCCTGCATATACATATGTCAATTCCTGGAGGACACAGTGTTAGTTTAGTGTTAGTGTTATCCAATCAGCCAATCGGATTGAACTTGAATCTGATTGGCTGATTCCATCAGCCAATCAGAATTTTCCTACCTTAATTCCGATTCGCTGATAGAATCCTATCAGCCAATCGGAATTCGAGGGACGCCATCTTGGATGACGTCCCTTAAAGGAACCGTCATTCGTCGGGAAGTTTTCGGCCAAGATGGATGTTCCGCGTCGGCGGGATGAAGATGGATCCGGAAGAAAGAAGATTGAAGATGCCGCTTGATAGAAGACTTCAGCCGGATCATGGACCTCTTCAGCTCCCGCTAGGATCAAGACTTCAGCCGGATCAGGGACATCTTTAGCCCCCGCTTGGGCCAAGACTTCAGCCGGATCATGGACATCTTCAGCCCCTGCTTGGGCTTGGATGAAGACTTCGGAGCCTGGATGGATCGGTGATACCCGGCGTGGTGAAGATAAGGTAGGGAGATCTTCAGGGGCTTAGTGTTAGGTTTATTTAAGGGGGGTTTGGGTTAGATTAGGGGTATGTGGGTGGTGGGTTGTAATGTTGGGGGGGGTTATTGTATGTTTTTTTTACAGGCAAAAGAGCTGTTTTCTTTGGGGCATGCCCCGCAAAAGGCCCTTTTAAGGGCTGGTAAGGTAAAAGAGCTTTTCTATTTTAATTTTAGAATAGGGTAGGGCATTTTTTTATTTTGTGGGGCTTTGTTATTTTATTAGGGGGCTTAGAGTAGGTGTAATTAGCTTAAAATTGTTGTAATATTTTTCTAATGTTTGTAAATAATTTTTTTATTTTTTGTAACTTAGTTCTTTTTTTATTTTTTGTACTTTAGTTAGTTTATTTAATTGTAGATAATTGTAGGTATTTGTACGTAATTAATTTATTGATAGTGTAGTGTTAGGTTTAATTGTAACTTAGGTTAGGATTTATTTTACAGGTAATTTTGTAATTATTTTAACTAGGTAGCTATTAAATAGTTATTAACTATGTAATAGCTATTGTACCTGGTTAAATTAATTACAAAGTTGCCTGTAAAATAAATATTAATCCTAAAATAGCTACAATATAATTATTAGTTATATTGTAGCTATATTAGGATTTATTTTACAGGTAAGTATCCGAGGTCCGGTCGGCAGATTAGGGGTTAATACTTGAAGTTAGGTGTCGGTGATGTTAGTGAGGGCAGATTAGGGGTTAATACTATTTATTATAGGGTTATTGAGGCGGGAGTTAGGCGGATTAGGGGTTAATAACTTTATTATAGTAGCGGTGAGGTCCGGTCGGCAGATTAGGAGTTAATAATTGTAGGTAGGTATCAGCGACGTTGGGGGGGGGACAGATTAGGGGTTAATAAATATAATATAGGGGTCGGTGGTGTTAGGGGCAGCAGATTAGGGGTACATAGGGATAATGTAGGTTGCATCGGTGTACGGAGCGGCAGATTAGGGGTTAATAATAATATGCAGGGGTCAGCGATAGCGGGGGCATCAGATTAGGGGTTAATAAGTGTAAGGTTAGGGGTGTTTAGACTCGGGGTACATGTTAGGGTGTTAGGTGCAGACTTAGAAACTGTTTCCCCATAGGAAACAATGGGGCTGCGTTAGGAGCTGAACGCTGCTTTTTTGCAGGTGTTAGGCTTTTTTTCAGCTCAAAATGCCCCATTGTTTCCTATGGGGATATCGTGCACGAGCACGTTTTTGAAGCTGGCTGCGTCCGTAAGCACCGCTGGTATTTAGAGTTGCAGTGGCGGTAAATATGCCTGTACGCTCCCTTTTTGGAGCCTAATGCAGCCCTTCTGTGAACTCTAAATACCAGCGGAAATTTAAAAGGTGCGGGGGGAAAAAAGCATGCGTAGCTAACGCACCCCTTTGGCCGCAGAACTCTAAATCTAGCCGTAAATCTGGAATTCCTGTTAACAGTTACTCGAGGCAAAATATAGGAAATGAGCCATATTTAAATCTTGTTTCTAAGCCTATACACTGTGGGACTGAAAAAGTTTCACTGTGAGTCCCTCGCCTAAACTTAGAAATAAACAAAGATTTCCGGTGGGGCGGAGTTAGCAAGAGTTTGGCACGCTAACTCTGGGTTCTGAGCTGAAGGGCTCCATAGATCTACCCAAGCTGCATACTGTCCTTGGCTGACTGAGAGGGATCCCAGCCTGGATACCTGGTTCAGGAGAACCACGCAGTAGCCGGAAGCCATGTTTGCAGGCTGACTTACTTTGCAGAGTCATTACGCCGGGCGGCATTCCTACATATCTAGAAGCAGAGACGCTAGCAGCAACGACTAACTGAAGGTACCATATTGTGGACTAAAGAAGGAACGGAGGAGTAGGCTGGTCAGACGGTGTGGTCACAAGCTGCGGGTAGCGAAGGTGTCCAGACCAAGCAGTTTCCTTTCTTACACCATAGCTGGAAAAAGCTGTATAGTCCTGGAAGGATCCTGGAGCAGTGAAAGCGGGAAGTAAAATGCAAGTACCACCGTGGGCTGCTATTTGTACATCTGAGGGATCCGGTCTCGTTCTAGCTGAAGCATGTCCGGTAAAGTAAAGGCAATGATTACGGCTCTATGTCTGGTCTAATTTACCTGTATACCTGTTGGGACTGGTTGCACACTGATAGAAACCTGACTGTCAAAGTTAACATAAGGGCTACGGCTCTTCTCTTGAGTAGTATACAACGGGAGCGATTTAAGTTGTGGGTGCAGTTGTTACAGGAACACCTAGTCATAATAATTGGCCTAATAATTGGCCTAAAAACCCCCTGAAGGCTAAACTAAATACAAGTACTGCAGTAAAGAATATACCGGTTGCCTATAAAAGCAGGGGCAAGCTCTCTGTACAATACTCGATCCACTGCCTATCACAGTATTATATTTAACTGGAAATCCTCAGAAGCTGTGAACTAAGGAGCAGTGTATTAGGTCTGGATTGTATGCAGCACTGAAAGCTTGCTCGTTGGAATTATTTGTGGGAAATTCTAAACTCCGAACCGGTAGAACCGGTGTATATAATCTCAAGGGCAAGCTGTCTATGTTATTGCTCTTATGGTAAAGCACATAGTTGGCTAATCTTTCACTGGTCTAATTGGAACTTTTGCTTGACACAGGGGCTCAGTGTCTGTTTCCCTAAAAGTAATCCCTTATCACAAATGTATTGGCTGAATACAAGTTGTATACAGAGAATGTTCAACCTGCCCTAGGATAAAAGAACTTAACCTAAATGGATAGGACTCTCTATATTTTCCCTTATATTATTTGGGAGGAGAAGGATGAATCCTGAGGGGGATAACCAAAATGGCAGATTATTTATTTAGCAACTTCTCATTTAAATTGTTGTACCAAAGATCTATGGTGATGGGGTATACTGTTATAACTGTTTAGAGCCAAGGCTGGCTCTCTGCTAAGTGCTACTCTTTCTTTTCCTTTACGTGCTTTTTATTGTATATTTAGGTCTGTCCAGCACAAAATGTATATGTAGAGGGGATAATAAGGCACTAGTACAGTAGATGAAGATATTTCGAGGGTAGTATAAAGATTATAACTCAAGACTCTAATGAGGCTATCTCTGAAATAGACGAGCAGTGAATATAGTGATCAGTCTATAGTGGATATAAGGACTGCTCTTTAGATTAAGATACAAGGGCTGGGAAGGGTTGTCTTTTTTCCTTGTTTATCTCCCCCCTGCTTTTGGCTTATTTCTCCTTCTGTTCTTACATACCCACAATCTGACTATCAAGGCTAAGCTTGATAATTATATATTTTTTAGTGACAGTAGGAATGTATAGTGTTAATAAGTGGCAGCTTTCCACATTAAACATAAAAGGTGCTTCATTTTTCTTAGGGCACTAAGTTTTTGTGTTTTTTGGCACTGTATCATCTGAATACAGTGACATAATAATTATTTGCTGATATACTGTAATTGCCTTTTCCTACTAGTTTTCACATGAATACGTGTATTTCACGACACTTACTGTTACACTATGTACACACTATAGTACAAAAAAGTGGTTGTTTTTCCTCCTTGTTGTTTTTTTTGCATTTGTGTGGTTTGGTTTGAGATCGCATGTAATTACTTATTGGTTTACTCTCATTTTTTTTTTCTTTTTCTTTCTCTTGAAGAGGATTGGTAGTCACCTTGTTCACATACATAAGATTTGTTACACATCCTAAATCTAATTCACCTAGTATGCCACCCAAAAACAAAGACAAGAAACTTAAGCTTAATGATAGTCTGGCGGACTCACATAGTGAGACAAGTATAAGTAACCTGGATACTACTGTACTTTTGCAGCAAATATCAGAATTAATAATGCCCCAATTTGACTCCGTAAAACAGGAGATGGCCAATCTTACTAGCAAAGTTAAACAATTCTCTACACGAATATCCAAACTAGAATCTCATGGTCCAGATATAGAGGATAGATCACTCATCCAGGAACAGGCTATTACTACCCAGGAAAGTAAGCTAAATACTTTACACTCTACACCCACTAGTAGGCAACCCAGATTTCCCGACAGGATTGGACAATCCTGTATTTTCTCGTTGGTATGATAAGGGTCTGAAATGTGTAGGCCAGTTCTGTGAGATTAAGGTATTGTTGGTGAAATCTTTTGAGGATCTGAGACACAGCTATTATCTGCCTAGATTTGATTTCTATGCTTATCTCCAGGTAAGGCATTGGATAAGTAAAATGAGACAAGAAACCGGCCTAGAGCTAGACTTAGGGAAACTGGGGGTGGTAATCAAGGAATTCCAGGATTGGGTAAATGTCATCTCGCGAGAATATAACCTAATGTTGAAAGTACATGGGGAAAAACACATTACTAATACACTAGTCAAATGGTCCAGACATAAGATCTTAGTTGATAGAGAAATGATCTTATATAGTACGGCACTTGTAAGTAAGGCAGCAGCAACTATTAGTGGAAGAGAAGCACATATTCTGAATATGGTATACTATACACTAGCCAGGATGGCTAAATGGGCGCAGGATAAAGGGAACTGCTATAAATGTGGAGAAGAATATGCGGATCTAGTTCACTGTTTCTGGGCATGCCCAAAAATATGGCAACTTTGGCAAAAAGTTAACTTCTGGTGCAATAGGATACTTGGAGTTAGTATTAAATTGGATCTGACACAGATAATTTTCCTATGCAGATACTCAGTCTGCGTACCTAATATCAGATTTATTAATACATTGATTCTGACAGGGAGGAATTTGATACTGAAGCATTGGAAAGGCCATAGAGGGCTCACAATTTCAGAATTCCTCGATAATGTTCAATATCAGATTACTTTTGAGCAGCTTAACCTACAAATTCCCAATAAGAAGCAAATTGAAAGGTTTTTTAGTAAATGGAAAACATATATTGACTCGTTACCATGAGGGCTTCAGCGACAAATAGTCTCACATTTTAAATCATCCAGGTGGGTTAAACAACCGTTAGCAATAGGGGATTTTCCCAGAATCTGGTTTTTAGAAGATCAGATGGGAGAGCTGTGATAAAACAGGAACCAAGTGGTGGTTGCCCCTTCCCTACTTAACCCCTTTGACCTTTTCTCCCCCCCCATCCCTTTTTTTTCTGTTATTCTTTTTTTTGTTTTGTTTTGAATAATGACTACATAGGAGTTTATCTTATGTGTCAAACATAAAAATAATATCTGATATTGTACAAAATCAATATTGATTATGTTTATTAAAATTGGAAACAAAAAATTGACAAGAACTTAGAAAAATCTGGGGATTCTAGATTAAGTTTAAATTTACTGAAGAATGAATTTGAAGTCTAAATTTATACGGAAGGTTACACATAAGCCCAAATAATTTGGGCTAGAGTTGCATATTGTTTTGTTTTTCATGACTTTGGAATGACTTTGAACTTCGATGTATGTATTTGATATATCTTTTGTGTTACTCTTTAAAAACCACAATAAAAATGTAAAAAAGAAATAATAAAAAAAAAAAGAAATAAACTTAGAAATAAACTTCCAATCCTCTAAATGAGAAAAAGGGGTTACTACCTATTTTGTTGTAGTTTGCAACCAGCCCCAAATCATATATTCAACCTTGCACTTTGAATAGTCTGACCTTCATATCTATGCACATTGTTTTTGGAAAAGTCCCTGTGGCCCTCATCGATCCTATATGATACCAGTTCACTAAAATTTATGTTTACAGATATAAGGTTTCTTTGTTATTGACAGTTTGAGTTTACCTACTCTACAGTTAAATGAAACATCTCGTGTTTTTTATTTTTATGTGTAAAACAGTGTTCTCAAATTCTAACTGTACTTGCTCCATCATCACAACACCATAGTATATATATTTGTTCACCCCATAAATCCTAATATTCCCATGTAACACGCACCTGCAGCTGCATTTTATTAAAGTCTCTCACAATTTCTATGACCTTAGCAGCCTCAGGTGTGTTGGTCTTCCCTGGTTGTCCCCTCAACATCCGTTATTAGTTCATTTTATATACCTTTCACGCTCATTAATTGTTTATTTACTACACCCATAGCACGTGGCGTTTTTGCCCAGCTTGTTCTCTATCCCCCCCAATATTAATATATAGCACTCTGGTTACTTTAATTTTAGCCAGAAGCTGATATTGTGGTTTACCTCGATACACACCGCTATTAATATATATTAATAACACCTTTATAATACACCCAATTTTACCATTTGCACTATCCATCTAGATGATAAATAATTTCAAATCAGAGGTTAGAATTTTATCAGCTGAATAGAGGGAAAGAACAGTGAGTATTTAGCTAAAGCTTTGATATAAGAAACCATTTCCTCTTTGCCCTCTTCCCCCCCCCCCCCTTTTTTTTCTCCCTCTCACGGCTCTCAAATGGCTGTGACATGCGTTTCTCATAATGTCAGGGGTCGTAATTCCCCCACTAAGCAGAGCCTTCTGTTCCGCTCATTTAAGCATTTGCAAGCAAAAATAGTATTCCTGCAGGAAACTCATTGGTTAGCAAAGGACCTCCCACCACTACAGTCACCACTTTTTCCAATAGTTGAAACAGCATCGTATACCAAAAAATCAAGAGGGGTAGCTATACTCATCCTTTAAAGATATTGAATATGAGGAGGTTGCATTTCACCCAGACCAACAAGGACACACCAATAATAGTGGTCTGCAAATTAGATGGAAACCTACATACTCTAGCATCATATTATGGTCCAAAATTAAACACATTAGACATTTGAAAACATTTCTACAACACCTGGAAAGAATTAAACAAGGTAGCTTACTTATAGCTGGTGATTTCAATATGGTTTTAGATCCTAAGATGGACAAACGAATGCCTAAAACTAGAAATATAGATAAGTCCACTCTTTCCAGCTGCCAAAAATTCCAATCTCTCCTAACCCAAGCCAACTTATTTGATGTGTGGCGCTCATTACACTCAAACCCTAAGGATTACACATACTACTCCCAAATCCATGATTCTTATTCTAGAATAAACTTTTTTTTGTGTGCCCCATGCTAATCTTATCCTCCCATATGAAGGACATCTGGGATGGGCTTTAATATTATGAGACCTATTTAACAACGGTCTTGCGGACCCGATCCGACAGTGCGGATCAGGCCCGCAAAACCTCCCTGAATGCGGAGAGCAATATGCTCTCCATATTCAGCATTGCACCAGCAGCTCACAAGAGCTGCTGGTGCAACGCCGCCCCCTGCAGACTCGCGTCCAATCGGCCGTCAGCAGGGAGGTGTCAATCAACCCGATCGTACTCGATTGGGTTTAATTGTGGTGATTCCTGTCCGCCTGCTCAGAGCAGACGGACAGGGTTATGGAGCAGCAGTCTTTAGAAACACGGGCCCACAAGCTCCATACGGAGCTTGATAAATGGGCCTCTATGTCCTGGTTTTCCTGATGAGCCACTCATATTGTTTAGAGCACAAGTGTCTGTTTCTACCCTCTGAGTTTTTGCTGTATACAGACCCTGTTGGTAATATCCTGATGCTGTATCCTGCTGGCCATTATCTGCATACATTATACTGTCAACTGTTACCTTCTACCTTATCTAGCTGGCCATTACATGCATATAGTATCCTGTCACCTATTACTTGCTGGCTATTAACTGCATATACTGTCAACCATGACCTGGAATTGTACCATACTTATCATCACCTTTATTATGTGTGGGTTTTTTAGCTATTACCTGCATATTTATACTGTGTCTTGCTGGCCATTACCATTCATACTGATTGTAGGATCTGTGTCACCTCCTCTTTGTTGGAATCTGCCACTAAGCGAAAAAAGAAACTAAACACGGTAGAGTCTGCAAGTGACTGTACTGGGCAATATGTTTTCTAGGTATTCTTGTAACCCCTAGCTTCTGTAATAATGTAAACATTGCACACACTGAGGTTGTTCATCCTATTGCTGCCACCAGAAAAAATGACATGTCTTGAATATAATGCTTGTTGCTAGAATCCACAAAGGCTAATGTTATATATTTTGACTACTAGCAGATATCCCAGATCACTGCTGCAGATTTCCACTGTCTCAACAGGGTATGTTCTGGACAGGAAAGGCTATGGAAAGAACATTCTGCTTAAAAAAAAGTTAAGTACCCGAAGATAGGAGAATGCACATCATCATCATCATCATCAAAAGAAAGCTGCATAGCCTTGTCTATACCTTCCCGAGTAAACAGGAGTGAAGAAGTACATCAATATGGGGAAAACGCAATAGATGAAAATGCATATTTGGCTTGAGGGAGACAGACAAGGAATCAATGATTGTCTTTCAGATGTGATTATCTGTTAGTGGTCTACCATCTTGCCATGTTTCCCATATATTTATAGAAGTAGTGGTACTAGTAGCATTGGTGAGAGTGACCTTGTGATATGCAGATATCTCTGTTAGTCCTAAGGGGGCACATGGCCTCTCTGACCTTTAATACATCCAATACTTTAATCAATCTAGAAAATGGGAAATATTGCAAATCATTTGCATATTAGAGTTTCCAAAACATGCCTTGTCCTCCTGGGGTGTCCTTAGGGAAATAAGTGCAAACAATGACTCACAAAACACTGGACATTCTTACCACAGCCCACTACTCTTTATTCACATAATTATATATATACATGACATAATTTATTTCTTCACAACATTTTACCATCAGGTTTATTAAATAACATACCACTTATCCAATAAAACATAACATGATAAAATAGTCTTTCTAAAGGATGAAGTTTAAAGCTTTAAACAAATACATGAGAGAAGGAATTCTTTAAAATATATTATATTTCTTCCTCCATGTTAGGAGTAATTTTATAATTGTGCACAGTATTTTATATGCACACTTTTTAAGGCACCAGCTTCTACTGAGCATGTGCAAGAGTTCACAGTGAATAGGTATATAAGTCTGTGATTGACTGATGGCTGTCATATGATAGGGGCCAGTAAATTAAAGGAATATTTTAAATTTGTTTTGCATAATCTATTGTTCATTTAAAACTCAGAATAAGTACAATTGAATTGTCTTTTTATTATACACATGTTGACTATGAAATTGCACTGTATTTAATTTTGATGAAGCTTTCCTGCCTCCTAAATGCTTTAAGTTAGAATAGAACTAAGCTGTAGTAATAATACCGTTCTAAAAGACATTAAAGAAAAGTTCTTAAATATTCATGGTAAATGTTAGCAAATAAGCTCTGCATACAAATAACATGTTGTCCAAACTGTTATTTTGTTAGCAAACTGTGGATTGTTTTGCACTCCAAGGACACACCCCATGAAAATATAATGTTTATCTTGTCTATTTTGTTGTGACCAATAAGGGATAGATAGCTCAGTGATTATTGAGTAGCATGCTGCCGGGTAAAAACTCTTGGAGGCTACATTATGTACTCTAGTCTATCTGGGTGCATAGGGGAATCAAAATTAAATTGCAGATAAAGTCAGAAACAAAAATAAAAATGTATTGAAAATTTGTGTTTTACTACTCTGTTAACATTTTTTAGGGAATTACATTTTGAATTTCATGTTTCTTTCAAACTAACTTAAACATAAGTCTATTAAAGGTCCATAATACCCAAATGTTGAAACGCTGTAAAATGCAGACTAGAAAATATCACCTGAACATCTCTATGTAAAAAAGAAAGACATTTTACCTCAAAATGTCCTAAGTATTCAAGCCCCATTGCAAAGGACTTTAAGCAGAAAATCAGTATGCCTGTCCCAGGACCGGCAGGGGAGCGAGCCTCATGTACTCTCATGTTATTTCCTTATTCAGTCGAAGAAAGTTTACTATGAAAGCTCATGAGAGTTAAGTGAAATCTCATGAGATCACAGTAAAGGAGTTAATGACCCCAGCAATGTTGATGCTAATTGGCGGCAGTTAATTTCTTCAGTTTCTTATATATACAGTATATATATATACTGTATATATATATATATATATATATATATATATATATATACTGCATATATATATATATATATATATATATATATATATAGATACAGTATATATATATATATATATATATATATATATACTTGAGTTTTCACATCCAAATACTTCTGGATGTGAAAACTCAAGCATCTTTATTCAGTTAACAAATTAAGCCATATATGTAAGTGACCTAACCCTGTGAACCTCAGGAGCGATGTGAGGAGTATATTGGGCAGTATTAAATTCATCTATATTACCGACACAGTTAGTGTAACTTCATCTGAAACAAAGTAAACAAAGTAAAACCGGCAATCTTCCTTCCCTTTTGGATATCGGCATGCACTTGATCGTATTACGTCACGGACGAAGCTTGGACTCGGCAGAGAGAACGCTGAGTGAGATACAATCACACGCCAAGAAAACAGATATTCAATTATAAATTATTTACTTTTTTTACATGCCACTATACATCGAGGGATAAGGTCCAGCCTAGAGGTCTTGACAGTACAGGACTTGAGATCCGGAGAGACTGTATCCGGTTTACTGCTGAGAATGTTAAGAGCCTGGTTCTTACATGGAGGGGTGTCCATTTTGGTCAGCTGTGTATGACTTCACCAATTTTATGACATGCCTTTTTTTCATCTTCTATCTTGTAAGTGCAATCTGTGCAAAGTTGTGCTTTTATTAAATTTACTTTTATACTGCCTTGAATCGGTGGGCGCTGTGTGTCGTTTATGTTTTTCAGGCTATCCACCTATTGGCTGTGAAGTGAACTTCCTTTTCTAAACTCAATGAAGGTATTTTGTCCTATATGACCCTCCGTAGCCCCAATAAACATTTTCTCTATGCTCTGTAGAATGTGAGTGTAACTATGTTGCAGTTGAATAGTTGCAATAGGTAAAGACAGTTTTAGTTACTATGAATAATAAATTGTTAATATAAACGCTTATAACAGAAGCACCCACAATAACTATGTACAAAAATAAATGTAATATCATGCAGTGCTTAGGTTTACAGCAGCTAAAAAATACACAAGCAAAAGTAATTAAGCCACTTTGTTATATGGTCCTCCCCTTTAGGATGTTATATATTATTATGCTATGCTGAAGTTATTTCTTATATAAAATGTTATACAAAATAGGTCAAGAATGGACCCATCCTATATTATAAAAGGCCAAGTGTTTGTCTGAAGCCGTCATGCGCAGTAGAGACAAACACTTGGCCTTGAGATAGGGAGCGCGAGGTACACAGCATACAAGCAGCTGTGAGATAGGGAGCGCGATGTACACAAACAGCTGTGAGGTCTGGGGAGCGCGAGGTAAGCTGATTGAAACACACTGTAGCAAGAGATATGGAGCGCGCTCCCCAGACCTCACAGCTGTTTGTGGCCGACAGGAGCGTTGCGATGGGGGCGTGGCCGGGCATCGCGAGGGGCATGGTCGGGCGGGTGTTGCCGCGATGGGGCATGGCCGGGCAGGGTCCCGCGATGTGAAGACACAGCTAGGGGGGGAGAAGGGCCAAAGAGGGGGGGAAAAGAGAAAAAGAAAGGGAAAGAGAGCCAAAGAGGGGGAAAGAGA